>NC_133324.1:910663789-910757795 GCF_042186555.1 Aquarana catesbeiana | reverse complement strand
GAGCGCGTCAGGAACGAGGGCAAAACTGTACAGAAAACATGTTTGGCCAGACGTGGGACGGGGCCCATTCATTGTTACTGAGACCCCCCAACATATCTACTAATGCGTTTCGGTGCGGCGATAATTTGGTCAGGGACTTATGTCCAGCGTTTGTTGCAGCATTGGGCGGGCCCTACAGGTGAGGAGCAAAGAAAGGGGTGAACCCCCCCCCCCCCTCTCCAAAGGGTCCATCATACACATGCCAACCTTTGTGCAATCGGACTTTTGGATTTACTAAAATCTACATACTAGGAGGACAAACCTAATCCGTCCAATCAGGTCCCTGCACTACAAAGCTGCCGATAGATCTAATGGCGGCCAGACACACAGAACAATCTGATCAGATCCAAGAATAATCAAAGAGATCGATGCCATCAAAATCAAATCGATGTCATTGCATGGATTCTGATCGGTGTTGGATGGAAAACCCAACCAAAGGAAGAAAGGCGATCGTTCCGTCACGTGTATGGCGCATGGAACGATCCTATGCATCTTTTTATCGAATTCCCACCAGATGGTAATATGATCAATGAGAGGAGGGTGTATAAAGTCGTCTGCCATGAAGGGGGATTGTACGGTGTATGGGGGGGGGACGCCGTGTAGAATATCGGGGGGGAAGGTTGATGTGATCGAGAAGAACTGCAGCCACCATAGAAGATCAGATCATTACACCATGAAGAAAGACTTCCATGGGGGGGGGGGGGGGGGGGGGGGGAGGAATGCAGGACACTGAACCCCCCCTCTGTTTAAATGGAGCAATGCTGGCAGCTCCCCTCCCCCACCAGACTGCAGAGACCCCCAATGACATCTGCTGACATCCATCCCATCCCCCACACCGATCCCCCATACCGACCTTCCTCCGAGCCCCGGGGTGAACACAGCTCCGCTCCCTGGATATCTAGGGCCGTCAGTCCGTCCGCTCCGATCACCGATCCGCCGTCACTGACACCCGCAACGACCTGCTCTGTGTTTATCACTGAGGAGGGACCGCCCACCGGGGGGACGGAGCGTCCCCGCCCACTCCGCGGCATTATGTAAAAGAGCCCCCGCCCCCTCATGAATTTGTGACAGGACCACCGCCCCCCTGAGAGTGGTGCACCCCGCCCCCCTCATTAATATTACATTCAGCGTTGCGCGATCCTTCCCTTCATGAATATTACAAAGATCTGTCATTGTATGACTTCCGCCTTCTCCTCCTCATTATTATGTGACATGATCACCGCCCCCTGAGAGCTGTACACCCCGCCCCCCTCATTAATATTAACTAATTAATCCATCCTCATTCCTACAAACATAACATCGTGTGATCTCCTCCTGCAATCTGTGCACTCTTCACTATTATTACAGAGATGATCTGTCCTCCTTCATATATATATATCTATATCTATACATATGTCATTGGATCACCTTCTCCTCCTCATTATCAATATGTGATAGGATCACCACCTCCTTCTCACAGCTCATTAATATTATAAACAGCTTTCCTTATTCATGTACATTACATAGAAGGACCACATCATGTGGTGGTATGTGATGTGATTGGATCACCTCCTCCTGAGAGCTGTGCACCCGCCTCCTTATTAATATTTCAAAGATACAGAATGACATCGTATGACCTCCTCCTCCAGATTGTGCACCTCCTCCTCATGAATATTATAATGAGCTTTCTCATTCTTACATGTAAATCATTTCCTCTTACTTTTTATCATATTACAGTATTGCCTCCTACAGTATTATTATACTATTACCTCCTGCTTGGTATTATAGTATTACCTCCTCCTTTGTCATATATTATAGTATTAACTCTGTTTTTTTATATTATTACCTATTTAATATTATATTATTGCATTACCTTCTCCTTATTACTTTATTATAGTATTGCCTCCTTATTCTTAGATCTTAGCATTACCTCCTCCTTTTTGTAATGTATTATAGTATTACCTCCTTTTTGATTGTATTATAGTATTACCTCTTTTATTGTATTATAGTATTACCTCTTTTTATTGTATTATAGTATTATCTCTTTTTTAATATTATATTATAATATTGCCTCTTTCGTAATATTACATTATAGTACTACCACCTCCTTTTAAATATATTATAGTATTACCTCCTAATTATTACTGTGTTATAGTATCTCCCCCTCATTATTATTATATGATAGTATTTTCCCGGTATTATTTTTATGATGATTATTATTATCATATTACAGTATTACCTCCTATTATTATATTATAGCAATAACTCTTCATTATTTTATTATAGTATTTCCCCCTCGTTGTTATTATGTTGTTACAGTATATGATAGCAGTTCCCCCTTATTATTATTATTATTATTTTCTATTATTATAATTATTACTATATTATTACCTTCTTATTATTATATTATAATATTATCTCCTCCTTATTATTTTATTATAGTATTTCCTCCTCTTTATTATTATGTTATATTGCCTTCGTTTATGATTATTATTGTTTTTATTAACATTATTATTATTATATATAGTATTACCTCATTATTATATTATAGTATTACCTCCTTATAATTATTATATTATAGTATTGATGCCTTATTATTATTATGATGATGATTATTATTGTCATATTACAGTATGACCTGCTTATTATTATATTATAGCATTAACTCTTCATTAATTTATTATAGTGTATCCCCCTCATTGTTATTATTACAGTACATGATAACAATTCCCCCTTATTATTATGATTATTTTTATTATTATAATTATTATTATATTATTACCTCCTTATTTTTATATTCCAATATTATCTCCTCCTTATTATTTTATTATAGTATTTCCTCCTCTTTATTATTTTGTTATAGTATTGCCTTCGTATTATGATTATTATAGTTTTTATTAACGTTGTTATTATTATTATTATTATTATATTACCCCATTATTATTTTACAGTATTGCCTCCTTATTATTATTCTATTATAGTATTGACGTGTTATTATTATAATATTACCTCCTCATTATTATAGTATTGCTTCCTTATTATTACATTATAGCATTTCCTGTTCCTACAACCTGTGCACCCCCTCCTCATTATTTTATAATTCATTCTTACATATATAATATAGGGGGAGAGTACAACCTTTAACATAGCTCCCAACTGACCCTGATTTCGAGGGACTGTCCCTGATTTGGAGCAGTGTTCCTCTGTCCCTTTTCCTCCTCATTTGTCCCTCATTTTGGTCTGATCTATATAGTTGTATATAAAATGCACTTTTTATCTTTCAAAAAGTGTTTCCCAGTGCTAAACCTTTCACCCAAATTCTAAATTGTTGCATCTTTACATTTTAAAAGCCAATATAAAGGAATAATAGTGGTAAAAAAAAGCCCTTGTAGATTTAATTAACCTTTTTTTTGGGGTTAATTCTCCTTTAAGGGGCGTGGCAGGGGGCATGTCCTATGCCTACATACTTTTGCTAGTAGGTGTCCCCTCATTCCCATCTCAAAATGTTGGGAGGTATGGTTTAAGGCCTCATCGAGGCAGTAAAAAAAGAGCTGGCTTACCTCCTCCTGATAGCTGTGCCCCTCCTCCTCATTAATATTCCAAAAATCTTTCCTTATCTCTTATCTTTCCTTATTAATATGTATGACATAGTATTGTAGTAGGAATATTTATGAATGATTTTTGTTTATTATTCTTACACACATTCATACTGTTCTTTTAGCTCTTTTCCTATGGACACAGGCCATTGATCTGGGTTTTTACCACCTTCCTACCACCCTACATGGTGCCGCTCTGATGGATACGCGTTGCTGCAGCTGTGAAACTTTGAATCACGGTGGGGTCATTTTAACACTACGTGCCAAGTTTGAGAGGTGGCATCGCCTGTGAAACTCTGCCATGTAAGTGCAATAGGTGATCGTATTTCAAAACCCTTGGCTCGCAGTTGTGGCGCAGTCCGGCATCGCAAAAATCTTCAAATTGAGAACTTTAATGCGAATCCCGTTAAAGTCAGAGGGAGGCGAATCCTGAAAATGAATTGTTGTAAAAACATTAAGGGCCACTTCACACCACATGCAGTCCAGTGCGTTTTTTTTTCTGCATCAAAAACGCATGGGAAATAGGTTATATGATTTCCAATGGCATAGTTCACACCAGTGCTTGCAGTTCCGGTGTGTTCCAGTTCCAGAAAAAAAAAAGTAGAACATGCTGCATTTTTCCTGCACTGTCAGGGCCAGTTCACACCACCAAAACGCACTCCAGATGCGTTCCAGTGCTTTTTTCTTACAGTTCATCCCACATCCAGGTGCGTTTCTGCATGTGTGTTTTTTGACATGTCCCGGTGCGTTTTTGATGCGTTTTACTGCAGTCCAGTTCTGTACATAAAAAAAGCAGCATGACCAATTTTTTTTTTCTTTCTGAAACACACTGCAGCGGACTGCATTGTGTGAACTATGCCATTGGCATTAATGTGATCAACTTTCCTTGGGTTTTTCATGCAAAAAAAAAAAAAAACGCACTGCACTGCATCTGGTGTGAACGGGCCCTAAAAACATCAAAAACACACTGGAACGCACCAAAATGCACTGGAACATACATGCCCTTATTTAGGGCCAGTTCACACCACATGTAGTCCATTGTGTTTTTTGTTCTGCATCAAAAACACATGGAAAGTAGGTTATATGGTTTCCAATGGCATAGTTCACACATAGTGCAGTCAGTTCCAGGAAAAAAAAAGTAGAACATGCTGCATTTTTTCTGCACTGGACTGTCCTGGAACACAGTAAAACGCATCAAAACCGCACTGAAATGCATCAAAAATGCATGTGACCCTAGTACAGTAAAAAACAAAAGACACATGTAATGCATCCAGAAACGCATCAAAACGTGATAAAACGCGCATAAAGAAACACATCAGAATGGATCTGGAGTGCGTTTTTGTGGTGTGAACTGGCCCTGTGCATTTTTGGTGCATTTTACAGTGTTCCAGTGCCAGGGAAAAATGCAGCATGTTCTACTTTTTTTCTGGAGCTGGAACTGTAAGCACTGGTGTGAACTATGCCATTAACACTTGACCACTGGGCACTTAAACCCCCTTAATAACCAGACCAATTTTCAGCTTTCGGTGCTCTCACATTTTGAATGACAATTACTCAGTCATGCAACACTGTACCCAAATGAAATTTTTGTCCTTTTTTTCACACATATAGAGCTTTCTTTTGGTGGTATTTAATCACCGCTGGGTTATTTATTTTTTGCGCTATAAAAGAAAAAAGACCGAAAATTCTGTAAAAAAAATGCATTTTTCTTCGTTTCTGTTATAAAATTTTGCAAATTAGTAATTTTTTCTTCATATATTTTGCCAAAATTTATACTACTACATATCTTGGTAAAAAATAACCCAAATCGGTGGATATTATTTGGTCTTTGTGAAAGTTATAGAGTCTACAAACTATGGTGCCAAAATCTGAAAATTGATCACATCTGAAGTACTGACGGCCTATCTCATTTCTTGAGACCCTAACATGCCAGAAAAGTAAAAATACCCCCCAAATGACCCCTTTTTGGAAAGAAGACATTCCAAGGTATTTAGAAAGATGCATGGTGAGTTTTTTGAAGTTGTCATTTTTTCCCACAATTCTTTGCAAAATCAAGATTTTTTTTTTTATTTTTTTTTTTCACAAAATTGTCATATTAGCAGGTTATTTCTCACACACAGCATATGCATAGCACAAATACACCCCAAAACACATTCTGCTATTATTCCCGAGTATGGCGAAACCACATGAGTGAGACTTTTACACAGTGTGGCCACATACAGAGGCCCAACATGCACGGAGCACCTTCAGGCATTCTAGGAGCACCCAGGCCAATTCTGACATTTCTCTCCTACATGTAAAAATAATTTATTTGCTAGAAAATTACATAGAACCCTAAAACATTATATATATATATATTTTTTTAGCAAAGACCCTAGAGAATACAATGGCAGTCGTTGCAACTTTTTATCTCGCACGGTATTTGCACAGCAATTTTTCGAACGCATTTTTTTAAAAAAAGAAACAGTTTTGTGCTTTAAAAAAAAACAAAACAGTAAAGTTAGCCCAATGTTTTTGCATAATGTGAAAGATGAAGTTATGCCGAGTAAATAGATACCTAACATGTCACCCTTCAAAATTGCACACGCTCGTGGAATGGCGCCAAAGTTTGCTACTTAAAAATCCCCATAGGAGACGCTTTAAAAATTTTTACTGGTTACATGTTGTGAGTTACAGAGGAGGTCTAGGGCCAAAATTATTGCACTCGCTCTACTGATCGCAGCGATACCTCACATGTGTGGTTTGAACACCATTTTCATATTGTTTATTTTACTTTATTTATTTCAGTTTGAGGCTTTTTTACAAAAAATAAATTTTTTGATCACTTTTATTTCTATTACAAGGAATGTAAACATCCCCTGTAATAGGAATATGGCATGACAGGTCCTCTTTACAGTGAGTTATGGGGTCAATAAGACCCCACATCTCACCTCTAGGCTGGGAAGCCTGAAATTAAAAAAAAAAATGATCCTGGCTTCGATCGTATCGGTGAGTCGGTAGAAGCACCTGAGGGCGGCGGGAGGGGGGGACACGTCCCCTCTCGCCTCCCGTAAGAACGATCAAGCAGCGGAACAGCCGCTATGATCATTCTCATGGTGTAGGGAATCGCTGGCTGAAAAAGCTGATATCTGAATGATGCCTATAGCTGCACCCATCATTCAGGTATCCCCGCACAAAGTCAAGCCACATACAGAGGCTGAGTATAGCCGAGTATGGCTGGGTATCACCGAGTATTGCAGAGTATGGCTGGGTAAGGCAGAGTATGGCTGGGTATGGTGGGGTATTTCAGAGTATTGCAGGGTATTGCAGAATATTGCAGGGCATTGCAGAGTATTGCAGAGCATTGCGGGGTATTGCAGTGTATTGTGGGGTATTGTGGGGTATTGCAGGGCATTGCAGAGTATTGCGGGGCATTGCAGAGTATTGCAGAGTATTGCAGAGTATTGCGGGGCATTGCAGAGTATGGTGGGCATTGCAGAGTATTGCGGGGCATTGCAGAGTATTGCAGGGCATTGCAGAGTATTGCGGGGTATTGCAGAGTATTGCGGGGTATTGCGGGGTATTGCGGGTATTGCAGGGCATTGCAGAGTATTGCGGGGAATTGCAGAGTATTGCGGGGCATTGCAGAGTATTGCAGAGTATTGCGGGGCATTGCAGAGTATTGCGGGGAATTGCAGAGTATTGCGGGGAATTGCAGAGTATTGCAGGGCATTGCAGAGTATTGCAGAGTATTGCGGGGTATTGTGGAGTATTGCAGAGTATTGCGGGGAATTGCAGAGTATTGCGGGGAATTGCAGAGTATTGCGGGGCATTGCAGAATATTGCAGGGCATTGCAGAGTATTGTGGGGTATTGCAGAGTATTGCGGGGTATTGCGGGGCATTGCAGAGCATTGCACAGGGAATTGCAGAGTATTGTACAGGGAATTGCAGAATATTGCAGAGTATTGCACAGGGTATTGCAGAGTATTGCACAGGGAAATGCAGAGTATTGTACAGGGAATTGCAGAGTATTGCAGAGTATTGCACAGGGTATTGCAGAGTATTGTACAGGGAATTGCAGAGTATTGCAGAGTATTGCACAGGGAAATGCAGAGTATTGTACAGGGAATTGCAGAGTATTGCAGAGTAGTGCTGGGTATTGCTGAGCATGGGGGGGGTGGCTGAGCATGGAGGGATGGATGTGACTGCACATGTCACTGAGCTGCGCTGTGGGCACTACACATCCAGCCCACAGCGCGGCTCCCATCCGATCTCTCCCCCTCTGTACCGATCGGTACAGAGAGGGGAGGGAAGAACCGGCGTCATTCCATGACGCCGGTTTGTTTACATGTGTTCGCTCTGTCATTTGACGGAGCGATCACATGGTAAACGGCCGCGGTCAGCGGCTGTTTACCGTGATCCGTGTTGCGCCGGGTCCTCTGGACCCGGCGGTCACGGATGTTCCAGTGTGCGTGTCCCAGGGGGCGCGCGGGAGCAGTTTTCTGGAATCACGTCATATGACGTGATCCCAGAGTTATCCAACCGCCCTGCAGCCATCATTTGGCTATGGGCCGGTTGGCAACTGGCTAAAGAACATATAACCTACTTTCCATGCGTTTTTGATGCAGAAAAAAAAGATAGATAGATAGATGAACCTGGAACACCGGGGCATTGCAGATTAAAAAAAAGAAGTGCTTGGGAACAACAGTCTAATAATGTTATGGAGAATGTTTCCCTGGTCGGTGACAATGTAACAGTCTAATAATGTTGCCGTTTTTATTAGTACATGAAAAAAATATCTGCCTAAAAGAGATTACAGCTACTGGCCTAACCGAGGTCCTCCCTCTTCACTAACCATTATTGCGGTGGATCTGTGTAAAAGGGCTCGTTTATACGTGTGTCATCCTCTAAAGAGCAATCCACAGTAGATTACTTTTTAGGGGGCATTTGACAAGTAGCTGGTAGGTGATAGGTTGCCTCCTCACCTCGTTTTAACCCTGTAAAGCTCAGACCACCGCACTGCAACTGAGTTACAGTGCAGTTGTAGCGTGACCCAATTGACTTAAATGTGTCACTTAAAGCGGAGTTCTACCCAAAAGTGGAACTTCCGCTTATATGCTCCCCCCCCCCCGGTGTCACATTTGGCACCTTTCAGGGGGCAGGGGGGACCAGTCTTTGACAGGTCCCCTTCCCCACTTCCAGGAGACGGGCCGCGGCCCGATCTCCTGGAAGTTCGGCCCCCCTCCTGCTTTCTCCGCTGCCCAGCCAATTAGAAAGTGCAGCGCGCTTTGGGCATGCGCAGTAGGGAACCAACAGTAAAGCCGAAAGACATCACTGCCTGGTTCCCTTACCAGGAATGGCGGTGGCAGCACCCGGGAGTCGATCTGAAGATCGGCTAGGGTGCCGACATCGTGGGCTCTCTGGACAGGTAAGTGCCCCAAATTTTGAAAGTCAGCAGCTACGGTATTTGTAGCGGCTGACTTTTAATTTTTTTCCCCTAGGCTGGACCTCCTCTTTAACCACTTCAGGCCCGGAAGATTTTACCCCCTTCCTGACCAGAGCACTTTTTGTGATACGGCACTGTGTCGCTTTAGCTGACAATTGCGCGGTCGTGCGACGTTGCACCCAAACAAAATTGATGTCCTTTTTTTCCCACAAATAGAGCTTTCTTTTGCTGGTATTTGATCACCTCTGCGATTTTCATACTTTGCGCTATAAACAAAAAAAGAGCGTCAATTTTGAAAAAAAAAAAAGGAAAATTTTTTACTTTTTGCTATAATAAATATCCCCAAAAAATATATAAAAAAAATAATTTCTTTCTTAGTTTAGGCCGATATGTATTCTTCTACATATTTTTGGTAAACAAAATTGCAAAAAGCATATATTGATTGGTTTGCGCAAAAGTTATAGCTTCTACAAAATAGGGGATAGATTTATGGCATTTTTATTATTTTTTTTTTTTTTTACTAGTAATGCCGGCAATCTGCGATTTTTATCGGGACTGCGACATTATGGCGGACACATCGGACACTTTTGACACTATTTTGGGACCATTGTCATTTATACAGCGATCAGAGCTACAAATAGCCACTGATTACTGTATAAATGACACTGTCAAGGAAGGGGTTAAACACTAGGGGTCGATCAAGGGGTTAGGTGTGTCCTAGGGAGGTGTTCTAACTGTGGGGGGGATGGGCTTACTACAACATGACAGAGATCACTGCTCCTGATGACAGGGAGCAGTAGATCCCTGTCATGTTGCTAGGCAGAACAAGGAAATGCTTTGTTTACAAAGGCATCTCCCCATTCTGCCTCTCCTCACTGCAATCGTGGGTCGCCGGCGAACATCGGCGTGCGGTGCGCGCCCGATAGGCGGCAAATTCAAAGGGACGTACAGGTACGCCCATTTGCCTGCCTGTGCCATTCTGACGACGTACATCTGTGTGCGCCGGTCGGTAAGCGGTTAAAGAGGAATTTCAGTTTGTTTTTTATATTTCAAAAGATAGCAGTTACAAATATTATCATAAAGTGGAACTAAGGCCCCTTTCACACTTGTACGACACAACAGTCGTACGACTGTGGACCCGACTTTGCCCTGTGACTTGAAGTCCAATATGCGTCTGACTTCAGTAAACAGGGATGAATCTTCATGGGAAACTCCACGCACAATGTAGAAAAAAAAAACGGCATGGGTTCCCCACCCCCAAAGAGCATATCAGGCCCTTCGGTCTGGTATGGATTTTAAGGGGAACCCCCACGCCAAAAAAACTGCATGGGGGTCCCCCCAAAATCCATACCAGACCCTTATACGAGCACACAGCCCGGCAGGTCAGGAAAGGGGGTGGGAACGAGCGAGCACCCCGCCCCTGCTGAACCACACCAGGTCGCAGGCCCTCAACATGGGGGGGTGGGTGCTTTGGGGCAGGGGGGCCCTACGCCCCTCCCACCCCAAAAAACCTTGTCCCCATGTTGATGAGGACAAGGGTCTCTTCCCGACAACCCTGGCCATTGGTTGTCGGGGTCTGCGGGCGGGAGCTTAATGGAATCTGGAAGCCCCCTTTAACAAGGGGGCCCCCAGATCCCAGCCCCCCACCCTATGTGAATGAGTATGGGGTACATTGTACCCCTACCCATTCAACTAAAAAAAGTCTAAAAAATAAAACTCAGTACACAGGTTTTTAAAGTAACTTATTAGGCAGCTCCGGGGGCTCTTCCAACTTCTTCTCCCCTATCCGGCTCTTCTCCCTCTTCTGGCGACGTGTTCTGCCTCCTCCGCAGATGTCTTCTAGCCCTCTCTGGTTCTTTTCCCTCTGTCCGCTGTCTTCTGCCTCTACTGGGTCTTCTCCGCTGCCTTATCCCTCTGTTCTTCTTCCAATGTTAACTTGACGCTCTCTCCCACTCTAATGCTTGTGCATTAGTTATAATGGCATGAGGCGGGGTCACCGGAGGTCCGCCCGTTATGACGTCACCACCCGGGGCATGATGGGCAGTGACATCATAAGGGGTGGGCCTCTGGTGACCCCGCCCCATGCCAATATAAGTAGTGGCACACCACGCACCCAGCATTAGAGTTGGAGAGAGTGTTGAGTCAACATCGGGAGAAGAACAGAGGGAGAAGACATAGGGTAGGGGGCCGGGATCTGGGTGCACCCTTGTTAAAGGGGGCTTCCAGATTCCGATAAGCTCCCCGCCCGCAGACCCCGACAACCAATGGCCAGGGTTGTCGGGAAGAGGCCCTTGCCCTCATCAACATGGGGACAAGGTGCTTTGGGGTGGGGGGGCGCAGGACCCCCCCTGCCTCAAATCTCCCCCCATGTTGAGGGCATGCGGCCTGGTACGGTTCAGGAGGGGGAGTGTGCGCTCGTTCGTCCCCACCCCCTTTCCTGACCTGCCGGGCTGTGTGCTCGGATAAGGGTCTGGTATGGATTTTGGGGGACCCCCCCCACGCAATTCTTCCGGCGTAGGGGTTCCCCTTTAAATCCATACCAGACCGAAGGGCCTGGTATGCTCTTGGAGGGGGAACCCATGCCATTTTTTTTTTTTTATTTGGTGTGGAGTTCCCCCAAGATCATCAGAGCACAAGTCATATGCCAAATTCGGGATCAGTTAATATGGCAATTGTTCAGATTTCAGTGATATTCAATGGGCTGAAGTAAGATCAAAGTCAGACCAAAGTAGTGCAAGGACTACTTTGAAGTCGGCACGACTTGAAGTAGTACTAATATGAATGGTAGTCATTGGAAATCATGGGGAACGACTTGTCATGCGACTTTGCAGTCCCAAATCATAGGACAAGTCGTTTAAGTGTGAAAGGTGCCTAAACCCATTGATTTAACGGTTCAAAAAACAGTTACATTCCTGGAATGCTGGGATTACTAACTGTCACATTTGCTTGTGTCCACAACCAACCTGTCAAACCATCAAATGGCTGGTGTCATTACTGATCACATGTGCAACAACATGGTAGTTGCAGACCAAACAGAAGCAGCTACCTTGGCAAGGATAGAATGGTTTAATTGTGCTAGGCTGTCCACAGATCGGCCCCTATAACTTCAGCAGTGCCTAAAAATGCCTAAAATGGAGAGTAACTGAGCATGTGCAGAGCAGGATGAGACAGTGTATTACTGGATTTTAAACAGTACGCTTATTTTTAATGATTTACATAGCTATACCTGCAAAAGGGGCCAGCCTGAAGTGATCTAGAAGGACTTCATTTTCTGACTTAGACTGGGTTCACACTGCTGCCAATCTTGAGCGGTTTAAATGTGGTTAGGAAGACCAAGATTCGCTTGTCAATTGAATAGAATGAAATAAAAATGAAATAAATCAGCGCGAAATGGTGAGAGAATATGTTCTAAAGCTGCTGAACACTAGGGTCAAAAAACAAATCCCTCAAAACAGTATAATATCAAATAGTGCAGCGCTAAAATTAAAATACAATGTATAAAATATAAATGCAGTCCATAAAGGAGATATAATGTCTTCATGTGCAAACGAACACCCGTAGGCAGAGAAGTGGTTCAGGCAGCCCTCCACCAAAGGATAAGATGGCCTCTCACCTGGGGGAATGGACCCTTTAATTACAGAGGGTCAGATAACGCCTTATGGTTGTAATCATACAGGATGCAACATCCGTCAGGGTACAGGTGACACACACACCAATAAGACCATAGGGCTCCGTAATAAAACACTCCAATGGGGTCGGGACATGAAACAACAAATGGCAACAAATAGTGCTCTCTGTTTGCAAACAATTTATTTAAAATATTAAAAATGTGCACTCACATAGATAGCACTCAATGTGTGCATGTAGGCAGTCAGATAGGAGAAACCTCCGTGTAGCTGTGTGGACGAGCGGCGGCCGCGGGTGACGTCACGGCGTATCCTCGTTTCTGGACGCGTTGCGTCCCAGTGGGCGGGGACTTCATCAGCAGATGGGAGGTTTCTCCTATCTGACTGCCTACATGCACACATTGAGTGCTATCTATGTGAGTGCACATTTTTAATATTTTAAATAAATTGTTTGCAAACAGAGAGCACTATTTGTTGCCATTTGTTGTTTCATGTCCCGACCCCATTGGAGTGTTTTATTACGGAGCCCTATGGTCTTATTGGTGTGTGTGTCACCTGTACCCTGACGGATGTTGCATCCTGTATGATTACAACCATAAGGCGTTATCTGACCCTCTGTAATTAAAGGGTCCATTCCCCCAGGTGAGAGGCCATCTTATCCTTTGGTGGAGGGCTGCCTGAACCACTTCTCTTCCTACGGGTGTTCGTTTGCACATGAAGACATTATATCTCCTTTATGGACTGCATTTATATTTTATACATTGTATTTTAATTTTAGCGCTGCACTATTTGATATTAAATTGAATAGAATGGATTTCTATGTGTTTGGTTCACATACCAGCGTTTCGGATTTGATGCAAGGGAAAAAAAAGACTCTTGTGTTGCTTTGGTGCGGGTGCGATGCGAACTTCTATGGTGCGATGCGAATTTGTTCGCACCTGCACACCGTAAATGGCAACGTAAATTCGCACCTCATCTTGGACAAAAATCTGCAAAAACCTCTTTTTTTTAAAAATGTTTGCTTGGAGTCGCACTAATTCCCCGTACACATGATCGGACATTCCAACAATAAAATCCATGGATTTTTTCCGAAGGATGTTGGCTCAAACTTCTCTTGTTTACACACGGTCACACAAAGTTGGTCGGAAAGTGCGAACGTCAAGAATGCGGTGACCTACAACACGTATGACGAGCTGAGAAAAATGAAGTTCAATAGCCAGAGCTGCTCTTCTGCTCGATTCCGAGCATGCATGGAACTTTGTGCGTCGGAATTGTCTACACACGATCGGAATTTCCGACAACCGATTTTGATGTCGGAAAATTTGAGAATCAGATCTCAAATTTTGTGCGACGGAAATTCCGATGGAAAATGTCCGATGGAGCCTACACACGGTCGGAATTTCCGACAAAAAGCTCCCATCGAACATTATCAGTCAGGAAATCCGACCGTGTGTACGCTGTACCCGCACCATAAGAGAGAGCCACGCTGTACCGCACCACCAGAAAGAGAGAGCAGGTCAGTGTCACTGGGCAGTGTGGGCACAATAGGAGACAGACAGTACTAGCATTATATGGCCACAATAGGACTGGCGTTATATGGACGCAATAGCATCTTTATGCAGTTGTGCCCATATAGCTGCAATTGTGCCCATATAGATGCACAACTGCAGCTATATGGGCACAATAGCATAAAGATGTTATTGTGACCATAAAGTTTCTATTGTGCCCATATATCTCGCCCTCCCCTTCATGGCATTGTCGAAAAGGGGCGGAGCATGGGTGACCTTAAAATGATGCCCCCCCCTGAAAAAAGTTCTGCGGACGCCCATGTATACAGATTCTGCAGAGTGATGGATCTGATCAGCACTGTCTGTGTTCTGTATAAATGATACCTGTCCTCTCTTTATATACTCATGAAAAATGGGATGGGCCAGCTATCCCACAAGTAGGAGTACAAGTAGACTTTGCCTCCATAGAACATAAAAACAGTGTATGCCTGTCAAATAAAATCCTTAGTCATCGCCATTTACAGAAGTAACAAAAGCACAAAACACACACCTATTCATTAATTATACAAATGACAAAAGATAACAAGCCATTAAAAACAACAAATCCTACACAGGAAAACATGCGGCAAACCCCAAAAATAACCACTTAGGTATGCAGACTAATACGCCGCTGAACATTCAAATAATAGCGTGTTCTGTTTTTAAATGCATTATTTAGAAGGCTTCTGTGTTTAAAAATTGTTTTTCTTCCCTGCAGTTTACGTGTGTCTATAGCAAGTCAATTCTCCTAATGCCCAAAAAACAAAAGAAGTCGGTGCTTTCATAATGAGATGAGCAAACAGGTTACTGAGCAAGAGAGAGGTCAACCACTTCTCCATTCACAAAGCATTATCTACCGCTTTAAGATCCGCTGGAAAGTACAGTACCTCTTTGCATATTTTAAAAGTTTATTGCAATTCACTAAAAAACACTACTGTAATACTACATAAGCTATTTTATGAAGTGATGCAGTATTTTTGTATTTTCTGTATTTTAATGCCGGCGGTTGCTGGAGTCCTTAACAACCAGTAAATACTTGTACCCACTGTGCCCATCAAATGCTGCCACTGTGCCACTGAATGCTGTGACTGTGCCATCAAATGCTGCCACTGTGCCATCAAATGCTGTGACTGTGCCATCAAATGCTGTGACTGTGCCATCAAATGCTGTGACTGTGCCATCGAATGCTGCCACTGTGCCCATCGAATGCTGCCACTGTGCCCATCGAATGCTGCCACTGTGCCCAATGAATGCTGCCACTGTGACCCCCCCCCCCCGCCTGCTCTTACCCTGTCTCGGTGGGGCAGCTGGTAACGGTGGCGAGCGGTGTCCTCCATGCTCCTCCATGGACATACTCCTCCATGTCCTCCGTGTCTTCTCCCATCCTCTCCTATAGGCGATTGGATGCCTGATAGGCATCCAATCACAGCACCTGTCGTTTCAGCCAATCAGGTGACGGGTAACAGACCCAAGCACCTGATTGGCGAAGAGGCGGTTCAGTGTTAGGAAAATGAATATTCAATCGCTTTTCTAGCACACCTGGGTCACTTTTTTTGATGCCTATTAGAGCCTATGGCTGTAATCAGGTGCTTAAAAAAAAAAAAAAATAACCTGCTGCTGTAATTCAGGCGCCTGAATAGGGGATGGCAGCGGCGGCCATGGCATGTAAAAAATGTAAAACATTCCCATAGACACACTCCTAAACCTTGTGGACAGCCTTCCCAGAAGAGTTGAAGCTGTTATAGCTGCCAAGGGTGGGTCAACTCAATATTGAACTCTACGGACTCATGCCCCGTACACACGGTCGGATTTTCCGACGGAAAATGTGTGATAGGACCTTGTTGTCGGAAATTCCGACCGTGTGTGGGCTCCATCACACATTTTCCATAGGAATTTCCGACACACAAAGTTTGAGAGCTTGCTATAAAATTTTCCGACAACAAAATCCGTTATCGGAAATTCCGATCGTGTGTACACAAATACGACGCACAAAGTGCCACGCATGCTCAGAATAAATTAAGAAATGAAAGCTATTGGCTACTGCCCCGTTTATAGTCCCGACGTACGTGTTTTACGTCACCGTGTTCAGAACGATCGGATTTTCCGACAACTTTGTGTGACCATGTGTATGCAAGACAAGTTTGAGCCAACATCTGTCGGAAAAAATCCATAGATTTTGTTGTCGGAATGTCCGATCAATGTCCGACCGTGTGTACGGGGCATTAGACTGGGATGCCATTAAAGTTCATGTGCATGTAAAGGCAGGCGTCCCAATACTTTTGGTAATATAGTGTATGTAATGCTTGAGAGGAATGTCAGAGGCTGCAAACCTAATAGAGGAAATGAGAGTCAGAGAGAATGGACAGGATACATTTTTGGCTATAGATATGCTCCAGAAGACAATATAAAACTGGGAAGATGTTACATGAGACTAGTAGAGATCAATACTATTACCCTAACCAATGTACCCACTACAAACTGCTGAGATCCGAGGGCCACACATTATACAGTATAATAAAAGGCAGAATGTTGCCCTCAGGTCACAGGTTGGGCACCAGGGAATTAAGATTTTTGCAGGCCATCTTCTTGCTCTTTTTTCTTCTGCTTTCACACAATCCAGCAATGACCCGACCTCTCATCATACCAGCATCTCCGTCTCCGATTGCATCAGTTTTCCACACTTCAGACATTCTCCAAGGGAACTGTTTGAGTTTCCATCTGGAAAATTCCTTGTCATTCTGTAAATATCTCTCTTTTCCTAGACAGCTGCCTCAAAGCAAAAGTGTTAGCTGGGGTCATGTCCTTTTACTTGCAAAGAAATGTTTATTGCTTGCTGGAAAGGCCCAACTGTCTAGGTGGCAGCAGGAAAAAAAAAGAAACTTCTATATAAATACTGTAATCCTCTTTGTTTCTCGCAGCAATATGATTCCTCGTCTCACTTTTTCACCTATAAAATGATGCCTGGAATCTGACTGTTCAAAGACACATTTATTCATGTATACATAGGCTATTGTCAGGGCTGGGCTCAGCCCTTCCTTCTCTGAGCTGACCCCTCAGCTGTCGGCTAATTGCCAGCTCCTATCTCTCCACAGCTACTCAGCTGTTGTTGATCCTGCTCGTCAGTCCTGCCTACTTAAGCGGTCCAGTCCAGAGGAGCTCTGCCTTCGCCTTGGTCAACATCACAGAAACTATCTCCTGCGATCCTGTTCAAGACTTGCTTTGCTGACATCCCTTCTGGCTCCAGATCCTGCTTGCTGTTCCACTACATTGATCCTTGACTTCTGGCTTGGCTGACTATCCGTTCCGGTTACTGAACTTTGGCTATGTTTTGACTATGTTTGTTCTTTTTACTTTTATTATTAAACAAGTGTGATTTAACTGTACTTCTGTCTCGGCCTGATTTCATGGTTTCTGACAGCTATAAGGTGTTCAGTAGTAGACTGAAGGGATGAGGGAAATTACAAAATTCAGGCAAAAATTGAATGATTTTGACAAAATATCAAGATTTTTTGTGACATGCTTTGGAGTCATTAGGGAAGACAAATTTTAAAGGGTAACTCCACTTTCGTGGGGAAATAAACAAATACAAATTATAATACAGCATATACAATTGCTACACAAGCCATATTGTAATTGAATGTTGTTAGGAAGACCTTTCCATTTCAATCTGCAGAATTGTAATTTTCTGTAAAATTCAATGAAATATGGCAACCTGGAGGCGTTCTGTAAACAGATGGTATGCAGAACTACCTTAGAACTGCTTGTGTGATTGGCTCACTGATTTTCCCAGAAGTCTGCACTAAGATACAAGTCAGATTATAGGCATCCTCTGCAACAAAATTTAATTTTTAGTGAGATACTCCCAGGAAGTTAATTACTTCTAAAGGGATGCAGACCCTGCAACGTTCCTCATTAGAACATAGAAAGTGAATCAGCTGATTAATATAGAAAAAGTCACTCCCATTCAGATTAACATAATTAAACAAACAGCTTTTTCTTCAGAGCAAAAGACAGAAACTGCAACAAAGTTTGTTAAAATCCCTGCAATGTACATTGATCTCTCAGAGGGGATTGTTTTTTTTCTAAACAAAAGTGGAATTAGTCTTTAACCACTTGCCGACCGCACTATAGCCGAATGATGGCTACATGCAGATGGCCAGTTCTGGGAAGCAGTCATGTGATGGCCTCCCATGATCACGCCAGCTGCGGGGCTCGGGTGGCACGCTCTGTGATCACAGTGTCTGGAGTTGCAGTCCAAACAGTGCCCATCAGTGCTGCCAATGTGTGCTGACCAGTGCTGCCAATCAGTGCCCACCAGTGCTGCCAATAAGGGACCATCAGTGCCTCCCCATCAGTGTCACCTATCAATGCCCATTAGTGCCACCTACCAGTGCCCATCAGTGCCACCTATCAGTGCTCATTAGTGCTGCCAATCAGTGCAACCTATCAGTGCCCATCAGTTCCACCTCATTAGTGCCCATCAGTGCAGCCTTATCAGTGCACATCAGTGTAGGAGAAAAAACACCTGTTTCCACATTTATAACAAACAAATGAATTAAATTTAGTTTGGGTACAGTGTTGCATGACCGCGCAATTGTCATTCAAAGTGTGACAGTGCTGAAAGCTGAAAATTGGCCTGGGCAGGAAGGGGTTAAAAGTACCCTGTAAGCAAGTGGTTAAAGTATATGTAAGCCCTAACAATGTCCTTCTCTTATTTCCTCCCTTTTTGTTTGTTAAAGTCTTTCACTTTGGATAACTTGTAAGCAGGTGCCTACAAGAGGTTAATGTTTTTTTGCTATGCTGATTCATGTTCTGCAGCTGTCTGTCTCAAGCTGTGCTGTTTTTCCTGTCTGTGCTCATGTCCCCAATGTAAAGGGGTTGTAAATGTACGTTTAAAAAAAAAAAAAAAAAAATAACAAACATGTCTATACTTACCTACTCTGCGCAACGTAATCGCACAGAGCGACCGGGAACCTCCTCTTTTCGGCGTTTCTGGCCCCTCCTTTCTGTCTGGTGCCCCCATGGGAAGCCGCTGCCCATGGAGGCACTCGTGCATGCTCGCACCCGAGTCCCTCTGCTCCACCCATTGACACAGATAGCGGGACTCGGCCCCGCCCCCGGTGCCTCGTCATTGGCTTTGATTGACAGCACTGGGAGCCAATGGCTCCCGGTGCCCCAGCAAAGCCAGCGAGACCCGGAAGTGAGGGGAGAAAAGATCTGCAGATGTGCACGGCGCTGGATCAAATGAAATCTCAGGTAAGTAAAGGGGGGCTGAGGGGGCGATGCTGACACCTAAACATTTTTTACCTTAACCCCCTTAGTACAGGGCACTTCCACCCCCTTCCTGCCCAGGGCATTTTTCAGCTTTCAGCGATGTCTCATTTTGAATGACAATTGTGCGGTCATGCTACACTGTAACCATGTGACATTTTTATCATTTTCTTCACACAAATAGAGCTTTCTTTTGGTATTATTTAATCACTTCTGAGTTTTTTATTTTTTCCTAAAAAAAAAAGAAAAAAGAAAAAATTTTGAAAAAAAAAGAGTTTTAGTTTCTGTCAGCAAATTTTGTAAGTAAGAAATTGTTCTCCTTCACTGATGAGCGCTGATGAGGCGGCACTGATAGGCTGCACTTATGGGCACTGATGAGGTGATACTTATGGGTACTGATGAGTAGGGATGAGCCGAACACCCCCCGGTTCGGTTCGCACCAGAACCCGCGAACGGACCGAAAGTTCGCACGAACGTTAGAACCCCATTGACGTCTATGGGACTCGAACGTTCGAAATCAAAAGTGCTCATTTTAAAGGCTAATTTGCATGGTATTGTCCTAAAAAGGGTTTGGGGACCCGGGTCCTACCCCAGGGGACATGTATCAATGCAAAAAAAACTTTTAAAAACGGCCGTTTTTTCGGGAGCAGTGATTTTAATGATGCTTAAAGTAAAAAAAAAAAAGTGAAATATTCCTTTAAATATCGTACCTGGGGGGTGTCTATAGTATGCCTGTAAAGTGACGCGTGTTTCCCATGTTTAGAACAGTCCCTGCACCAAATGTCATTTTTAAAGGAAAAAATCTCATTTAAAACTGCTTGCGGGTTTAATGTCATGTCGGGTCATGGCAATATGGATGAAAATCAGTGAGACAAACGGCATGGGTACCCCCCAGTCCATTACCAGTCCCTTTGGGTCTTGTATGGATATTAAGGGGAACCCCGCACCCAAATTAAAATAAGGAAAGGTGTGGGGCCACCAGGCCCTATATACTCTGAACAGCAGTATACAGGCGGTGCAAACAAGACAGGGACTGTAGGTTTGTTGTTAAGTAGAATCTGTTTGTAATTTTGAACATTTTTAACGTGTTTAGCTCCAGCCAAAAAATCTTTTCTAAGCTTTTTGGAAAACATAGGGAAGGGTTATCACCCCTGTGACATTTGTTTTGCTGTCTTTCCTCCTCTTCAGAAGATTTCACCTCACTTTTTTGTCCCAATGAAAAATGTTTTTTGAAAATTTGGGTTTTTTTGTGGAACAAGGATTGGAAAGCATCAGTGGAAAGGAGAACTTGTTTTCCCATATTAACTCTTACAGGAGAGAATTTCCCTTCCTAGGGGTAGATTTCATCTCACTTCCTGTTGTCTCCTTCCGTTTGCAAGTAGGAGTCGTTTGTAAGTTAGATGTTTGAAAGTAGGGTCCTGCCCTATATACTCAGCAGAAATTTGGGCCTTAGGTGTTGCTGTGGCCACAACACTGTAAGCCCTCACAGGGCCCTGCTGTGAAATATTAGATCAAGAATTGTAATTACATGCCCCTGTTGAACAGGAGCTGAAAAATTAGGCCTTAGGCACTGGTGCTGGTGCCACAACACTGCAACCCCTCACAGACACTCTAGTTGGAACGCAGGAACGAGCCCTGCTGCAAATTATTGCTTCAAAAATTGTAATTACACGCCCCTGTTAGACAGGGGCAGAAAAATTGGGCCTTAGGCACTGGTGCTGGTGCCACAACACTGCAACCCCTCACAGACACTCTAGTTGGAACGCAGGAACGAGCCCTGCTGCAAAGTATTGCATCAAAAATTGTAATTACACGCCCCTGTTAGACAGGGGCAGAAAAATTGGGCCTTAGGCACTGGTGCTGGTGCCACAACACTGCAACCCCTCACAGACACTCTAGTTGGAATGCAGGAACGAGCCCTGCTGCAAAGTATTACATCAAAAATTGTAATTACACGCCCCTGTTAAACAGGGGCTGAAAAATTGTGCCTTAGGCACTGGTGGTGGCGCCCAGAACCAAAAATGTTCTTACAAGCTATCAGCGTGATGCTTGAGGAGGAAGAGGATAATTACTCAGGGATAGTCACTCAGCATCAGCATAGGCAGTCTTTGAAGGGATCTGAGATTTAAAAAAAAATTATTCGGTTACATCAGCATCAGGTGCTTGGTAGCTGGTGGTGATCCAAGACTCATTCATTTTTATGAAGGTCAGCCGATCGACCGAGTCGGTGGACAGACGCACCCTGTGATCGGTTACCACGCCTCCAGCAGCACTGAATGTGCGTTCCGAAAGAACGCTGGATGCAGGACAGGCCAGTAGCTCAATTGCATACTGTGCAAGCTCTGGCCAGTGATCCATCCTCAAGACCCAGTAACCCAGAGGATTTTCGGTGGGAAAGGTGTCCAAGTCTGATCTTGCCCCTAGGTATTCCTGCACCATGTAAAACAGACGCTGGCGATGGTTGCTGGAACCGATCATACCTTGGGGCTGCGGACCAAAAAATTGTCTGAACGCATCGGTCAGACGGCCACCTTCTCCACCGCTCCTTCTTTGACTGACCGAAGCCTCAGCAACACGTTGTCCAGAAACAGGAGTTTGTAACCTCCCAGTCTCTGGGAACGCGTTGCACAGACCTTTCTGCAAGGCCTCCCGAAGATGTTTCATCCTCTGCTCCCTCTGCGATGGCAAGATAAGGTCCGCAACCTTACCCTTGTAACGTGGATCAAGGAGGGTTGCCAGCCAGTATTGGTCCTTCTCCTTGATACCACGAATACGAGGATCCTTACGCAGGCTTTGCAGGATCAGGGAGGCCATGCAGCGTAGGTTTGCTGAGGCATTCGGTCCGGAGTCCTCTGGGTCACTAAGAACGACATGGTCCGCAGCCACCTCCTCCCAGCCACGTACAAGTCCATGTGTTTCTTGGGACTGATCCCTTAAAGACTGCTGCTGATGCTGAGTGCCAGGCTCCACCTCCATACTGACACAATCTTCCTCCTCCTCCTCTTCCTCCTCGTCCTCTTCCTGTGTGATCGGCGGGCACGCAGGAACACTGTCTGGATAAAGGGGGCCTTGAGAGCTAAGGAAGTCCTCCTCTTCCTGCCTCTGTTCTGCCTCAAGTGCCCTGTCCATTATTCCACGCAGCGTGTGCTCCAACAGGTGGACAAGGGGGACAGTGTCACTGATGCATGCACTGTCACTGCTCACCATCCTCGTGGCCTCCTCGAATGGTGACAGGACAGTGCATGCATCCCTGATCATGGCCCACTGGCGTGGGGAAAAAAAACCAAGCTCCCCTGACCCTGTCCTGGTGCCATAGTCGCACAGGTACTCATTGATGGCCCTCTGCTGCGTGTGCAGCCGCTGCAGCATGGCCAACGTTGAGTTCCACCTGGTGGGCATGTCACAGATTAGGCGGTTCTTGGGCAGGTTAAACTCCTTTTGGAGGTCCGTCAGCCGAGCACTGGCATTATATGACCGGCGGAAATGCACACAGACTTTCCTGGCCTGCCTCAGGACATCCTGTAAGCCCGGGTACCTGCCCAAGAACCGCTGCACCACCAAGTTAAGGACGTGAGCCAAACAGGGCACATGGGTCATTTGTCCCTGTCGGAGGGCAGAGAGGAGGTTGGTGCCATTGTCGCAAACCACCATTCCTGCCTTAAGTTGGCGTGGCGTCAACCACCTCTGAACCTGCCCCTGCAGAGCTGACAGAACCTCTGCCCCAGTGTGGCTCCTGTCCCCCAAGCACACCAGCTCAAGCACCGCATGGCATCTTTTGGCCTGCGTACTTGCGTAGCCCCTTGAACGCCTACGGAGCACCGCTGGTTCCGAGGAAGAGGCCATGGAGGAAGAAGAAGAGGAGGGGGTGGAGGAGAGAGGTGTGTCACAATCAGCATTTTGGAGGCGTGGTGGCGGAACAACCTCCAACACTACTGCACCTTGTCCTGCATCCTTCCCAGCTGCCAGCAGAGTCACCCAATGCGCCGTGAAACTTAGGTAACGTCCCTGTCCATGCCTGCTGGACCATGAGTCAGCGGTAATATGCACCTTACCGCTGACCGCCCTGTCCAGCGAGGCATGGACATTGCCTTCCACATGCCGGTAGAGAGCCGGAATCGCCTTCCGTGAGAAAAAGTGGCGTTTGGGTACCTGCCACTGAGGAACCGCACATTCCACAAACTCACGGAAGGGGGCAGAGTCTACCAACTGAAAAGGCAGCAGTTGAAGTGCTAGCAATTTTGCCAAGCTAGCATTCAACCGCTGGGCATGTGGATGGCTGGGAGCAAACTTCTTTCGGCGGTGCAGCAGCTGGGGCAGGGAAATTTGCCTGGTACAATCTGACGTCGGTGTACCAAAAGCAGATTGCCCACAAGTACTTGGCTGTGACACACCTAATTCTACACCTTCATTCCTCTCACTGCAGGTCTCAGAGAGGACTGAAGGTCTAGTGGGGTTGGAAATCTCAGCTGATGAGGAGCAAGGAGAGATCCTCTTTGTTCTTTGGTGTGGGTCTTTTAGATACGCTTGCCAACGAACTGCATGGCAGGTCAACATATGTCTGGTCAAGCATGTGGTACCCAAGCGGGAGATATTTTGGCCACGCGAGATACGCTTGAGACATATGTTGCAAATAGCAGCGGTGCGATCTGATGCACTCGTCTCAAAAAAGGCCCACACCAAAGAACTTTTTGAATAACGCGCAGAGACTGCAGCGCCCTGCACATGTGGAGCTTTGGGGTGTGATGCAGTCAATGTGCTGCCCTTAGGCTGGCCCCTGGAGGGCATCCTGCCTCGTTGGTGATGTGCTGCCGCCTCCTCCTCCTCCTCCTCCTCCTCCTCCTCCTCCTCCTCCTCTCTCCTATCAGGCACCCACGTTGAGTCAGTGACCTCATCATCCCCTCCCTCCTCATCACTGGAGCAAACCTGGCAGTATGCTGCAGCAGGGGGAGCATGACTGCCAGATTGCTGTCCTTCTTGGGCACCCCCTCTGTCCGCGCTCATGTTACTGCCTTCATCGAGCTCAGTATCGTCATCAGAGCCTTCCAAACGCTGGGCATCCTCCTGGAGCATGTACCCAACACTGTGGTCAAACAGTTCGAGGGAATCCTCATGAGGACATGGTGGAGCTAGGGAAGGAGTCACTGATGACATTGAGCTGAGGGAAGAGGCCGCTGCTTTGCCAGACAAAGCACCCTGGGCATGGGTGAGAGAGGATGAGGAGGATGAGGACGGCTTGGTCATCCACTCGACCAAGTCTTCCGCATGTTGCGGCTCAACATGGCCAGCTGCCGAAAAAAAGGCCAAGCGTGTCCCATGGCCACGTGCTGATGAGGATGCACCGTCTCCACGACCAGCACTAGACACAGAGCCTGCTTGCCCTCTCTTATTGGCTTGTGACTGTCTGCCTCTCCTTCTTGGCCTTCCAGACATACTAATGGCCTGTAGCTGCACTAAGCTGGGATAGAACACCTGTAATTTTCTTCAAGTAGCTTTATATACTGTAACCAGACAAGCCTGCCTGTCAGTAGGAAGATAACAGGAACGGATCTAGCTGAACACTGTGAGCAGGACGCACTGTACTAAATGTAAATAGTCTAGCTGCCTGACCGTGGTACTAATAGGATCAAATAGAACACCTGTAATTTTCTTCAGGTAGCTTTATATACTGTAACCAGACAAGCCTGCCTGTCAGTAGGAAGATAACAGGAACGGATCTAGCTGTACACTGTGAGCAGGACGCACTGTACTAAATGTAAATAGTCTAGCTGCCTGACCGTGGTACTAATAGGATCAAATAGAACACCTGTAATTTTCTTCAGGTAGCTTTATATACTGTAACCAGACAAGCCTGCCTGTCAGTAGGAAGATAACAGGAACGGATCTAGCTGAACACTGTGAGCAGGACACACTGTACTAAATGTAAATAGTCTAGCTGCCTGACCGTGGTACTAATAGGATCAAATAGAACACCTGTAATTTTCTTCAGGTAGCTTTATATACTGTAACCAGACAAGCCTGCCGGTCAGTAGGAATTTAACAGGAACGGATCTAGCTGAACACTGTGAGCAGGACGCACTGCACTAAATGTAAATAGCAGGAACGGATCTAGCTGAACACTGTGAGCAGGACGCACTGCACTAAATGTAAATAGTCTAGAAGATAACAGGAACGGATCTAGCTGAACACTGTGAGCAGGACGCACTGCATTAAATGTAAATAGTCTAGATAGAAGATAACAGGAACGGATCTAGCTAAACTGAATACAGTGTATATATATATATGCAACACCTGGGATGCATATATATACACAATACACTGTAAGTGCAGCTAACTGACTGACTGTTCTGCCTAATCTATCTAACTCAAATCAAATGACACTGTCTCTCTCTCTCTCTATCTCTCAGCACACCGGAACACACACTACACAGGGCCGCCGTGCAGGCGGCCTTATATAGTGTGGGGTGTGTACTAAATGCCCTGAGCCGTAATTGGCCAAAGCCACCCTGGCTTTGGCCAATTACAGCTCTCTCTACTGACAGCGCTGTGATTGGCCAAGCATGCGGGTCATAGTGCATGCTTGGCCAATCATCAGCCAGCAATGCACTGCGATGCCGCAGTGAATTATGGGCCGTGACGCGCCACACGAATTTAGCGCGAACGGCCCATAACGTTCGCAATTCGGCGAACGATCGAACAGCCGATGTTCGAGTCGAACATGGGTTCGACTCGAACACGAAGCTCATCCCTACTGATGAGGCGGCACTTATGGGCACTGATTAGGTGGCACTGATGAGGAGGAACGAATATGCCGCTCATATGGGCACTGATATGTGGCACTGATGAGCACTGATAGGCGGCACAGGTGGGCACTGATGGGTGGCACTGGTGGGCATTAATAGGGGGCACAGATAGGCGGCACTGGTGGGCAGTGATAGCCAGCATGGATAGGCGGCACTGATGGGAACTGAAGGGCGGCACTAATGGGTACTGATGGGCATTGATGGGTGGCATTGATGGGCAGCAGTGATGGGCATTGATGGGCAGCACTGATAGCCAGCACTGACTGGCATCACTAATGGGCACTGATTGTTGGCACTTGTGGGCACTGATTACTGGCATTGGTGGGCACTCATTGCTGGCACTGGTGGGCACTTATTGCTGGCACTGTGGGGGCATTATTGTAATCAGGGCACTGATGATCATTGCCCTGATTACATACCTTAGTGTGCTCTAAGAGGAGATGCTGCTGATCGGCTCTCTTCTCCTCACACTCTGTCAGTGTGTGGCATCTCTGTGTTTACATGTGACCGGCTGTGATTGGACAAAGTTGATCACATGGTTAAAGAGCCACGGCCGTGGCTATTTACAGAGATTGGGGTTGCACCATGTCCTAGCAACACGGCCCCGGCCGCGATCGCTACTCTGCGTGCCCCCATGGGCATGCGACAGCAGCCGTTCTATGATGTTCTATGACGTCCACCCGGAACGAGAGCCGCACCGCCCTGCCGTCAGTTGATGGTGGGCGAGCGGCAAGTGGTTAAAGTGGATGTAAACCCACCACTCACGCAGTATAAACTAATGGCACAATATTAATCTGGGCACTAAAACTGTGTAAAAACAATCAGCGCAAACAAATAATAAATGACAATTAATGTGACAGTAAAAAATAAAGAAAGTAGCTGCTATCACTCAAAGTGTTTTCACTCCACTCAGAAGAATCAAAATTCATAAATAAACAGTGCTACACTACAGTGTGCATACAAAATATAATATAGACATGAACATTATAGTCCAATTTTTATTAAGTTCATGTCTATATTGTATTTTGTATGCACATTGTATATTTTTTAGTAGCGCAGCACTGTTTATTTATGAATACATATACATGACTCCTGCATGTACCCTTACCTTTCCTCTGTAACCCCCTTCAGCTGTAGGAGCCCCACAAAACTCTGGAATCGGTGGGCGGGTCTCTTTGCGGGAGCTCCATAGGCGGAGTTGTGGCGTCACAAGACTCCCCGCCCACCTCTACACTCTCCTACTCTTTCTGCTGGCGTCCTGGGAGCTGACTGCACCATGAATAACCTCCTCAGTCACGCTGATCTTCTGCTGATCTCGTGGATCACGCCCCATGATTAACATCCAGTCAAAACTCAGGAAAGGCACCACATGGCTTCAGCATGCCCAATCATGCTGAGGTGTGGAGCAGCCAATCCTTGGAGAGCTTGAGAAGAAAGGAGGAGGGATGTGAAGCTGGAATCCTAACACTCTCTCTGCTTTCATGCCAATCATGAGATAAAGAAATCAGATGTCAGTCACAGCATTTATCTGTGTGTTGTTTTTTATCTTAGTAAAAAAAGACAAGAGGATTGCTCAGAGCTGGATTAACTCTTTGTGGCAAGACTGGGCACAGATGATTTGACATCCTCTACTGTACCAGGTGGAAGTCTTCATTAAAAAAAAAAATCAGGTTTACATCCACTTTAATGCAAGGGATGCATTAAGATAAAAAAATGTTTAGACTTTATAACCACTTTAACTGAGCTAGCCAGGTGCAAATTGTTACAATGTAGATGTGTGGTGGATCTGAGAAATTGATTGGCTAGATTTTCCTGCCAATTTTCCAGAGATCCACATAAATAGGGCTCACTGAAATTCCCTGGAGGAGCTGAAGGGAAACACTGCCAAGATGTAGGCTGCTACTCTGCCAGTCTGTGCCCCCATCTGGGGGCCCATTTGGGGTTCCCTGAGGGGCTTGAGCCTGAGGACTTTATGAACTTGCTTTTGCTTTTGTGGATCACTGCTAAGTGCTAATCATGGGCTATGTCTCTATGGGCTCTGCTGTTATTCAGGTATGATTACCATATGGGGACTAGAACACCTTTGTACAGGATTTTGAAGCTGCTTTACAAGAACTGTTCCTGTAAGTTTGTCTTTTTTTTCAGTAAAGTTACCTTTAACTGTCAATTTCCTGGTCTGAAGTCTTTGAAAGGGGTGTGTGCACAGTGTAGCTAGAGAACAGGGCTTGCAACACAAGTGGACTGAGCTAGAGGAAGATGCAATACATAGATCTAACCCACAGAATACTGTCAAGTGGAAGTCAGTTTGTTGTTGCTAAGAACTACGCTGTATGTGTCATTGCAAGGCAGCCAATTAGCCAGGAGACGGGTGACTGGCAGGGGGTGACAGTTCCTCTGGTAGTGGAGGGGGTTAGGTGCTTGGCACCTCCACTAGTGGCCAATTCCCCACCCTTTGGGACCAAACTCAGAGCACAGAGTGCCTAGGGACCGAGCCTGAAGTCACAGGAGAAGAAGAGAGCATTTCCTGTATCCCATAGCAACTGTAGCGCTACCCCAAAGGAGCAGCTGGAAATTGCCCAGGTTATTTCACCAGTAGATTGACACCCCCCCCCAGCTAGGGACACGTATCACTCTTTGCCTCAATTACCACTCTAGGAGTGTTCTTTTGTGTTGTTTTTATTTTTTGGATTATGTGGAATAGGCTTGAGATAATTGAGTGGGATACTTTTTCTGTAAAGCTGAAGCAAAAGTCCTTGCACAAGCACTGAATGTATGTAATGGCAAGGGGTGCTGGGTTGTGCTACAGTGTCTATTGATGCTGGCTGCCGGGGGATCTATTGTTGCTGCAGGGGATCTACTTTTGTGTGGTGTGGGGGAGGGATATTTCTGTTGCTGGAGAGGTCTATTGCTGCTGCTGGGGAACCCATTGTCCCTGAATGGGATGTATTCTTGCAGGGTGGAGGACTATTGTTGCTATGAGGCTGTGGTCAGTGGGAGTAGAAAAAATCACAGCAACCCTGTGGTTATTTTCCCAGAAGTCTACACTAAGATATGAGTCAGATTTTTTGCCATTCCCTGCAACACAAATGTCATTTTTGGTGAGATAGCCTCAAAGGCAATTCACATGTAAAGGGATGCAGACCCTGCCACTTTCCTCATTAGAACCCTGCAGGTGTATAATTTGATAATTGATAATTTGATAATTATAAATTAACTCAAATTCACATTCACTTTGCACATGGGCACAGACAAACAGCTATTTCTTTAGAATAACTAAAAGGTAGAAATCTGCAACAAAGTTTGTTAATACCCCTGCAATGTACATAGATCACCCAGAGGGGAATGCTTTTTTCTCAACTACAGTGGAATTACTCTTTAAGGATAAATTATTGAGCACCACAGAGATGAATTCTGCATCCCTGGTGATGACATGGAGCATTTTCCAATCATGGGAGATGGGAATCGAGGAATGTAATTTCCACACCCTGAAAAACCTGTCGATGCCATCTAATTGTATTGCCTATCTGCTGCTGTCCTAACCATATGAGCTCCTGGATGGCAGAGTAGTTCACATGATAGCACTGCACAACTGATCAGACAGCCTATCCAGAAGGTAGGTATGATTTTTGAACCTTTGCATGCTAAATAAATGCATGCAAAGTGTACTATTTAAGCAACAGTTGATTAATGAAAAAACCTTTTAGGAAATTAAATCAGAAGCATTGTGAAACACGCCCATAGATGTTAGTTCTTTGAGCATTTCTTTCTGCATACCAGTTTTCTTGCTGATCAATACCATGAAGGATATCTTACAGTGACCAGCGTAATGATAGACATCTGGAATTGAATCTCAGAAAATTGGCATTATCCAGATTTCAGCTGTAGGCATCTACCACTGATGTAAAGGGGCATTACACTGGGCACCAATGTAAGGAGGCAATTTGTCCACTAACTGTGTAGTTTACCTTCCTAGGGAGCGTAAACATGATAAGCATGTATAAAAATACACAAATAAAGTCCATCTGCGCCCACAATATGCTCATTAAACTAGTTGCATATTCTTTAAAACAAGCCCCCATTTACCTCTCTAGCTGCTTGCACTATGAAGTAATTCATTCTCAAAGATCCTTAAACATCACAACAAAGTCTCTACCCTAAAGGCCCATACACGCGATCAGACTTTTTGACAACAAACATGCAAATTAGCTGTTTTAAGGCAACATTCAACCGTGTTTACGCTCCATCAGACAAACTTTTTCGGTTTTCATCGGACAAATGTTGGCTGTGCGAACAGACAAACTTGGCGGCAACAAAAGTCCTACGTCAGCTAGTCCGATCGTGTGTACAAAAAAAACATCAGACTTTAGTCCAAAGTACAAACACGCATGCTCAGAACCAATGCAAAAGATCAGACGACAATACAGACGTTGACCAAAGGGTGGCGCCGGAGAATTGAACTTCCTCTTTTGAAGTGTCGTCAGTATGTTGAAACGTCACTACGTTCATGTTTGTTGCCTAAAAAGTCCTGCCGTGTGTATGCTTAACAAGTTTACGGCCAACGCCCTTTGGACAGAAATCCACGGAAAAGTTTGTTTAAAGTCCGATCGTGTGTACGAGGCTTAAGGTTTCAGTTGGTTTTTAACAACTTAGAAACACGTGCTGTGTATTTGCATTAGAGGGTTAACAGGCTGCCAAGATTTGCTCCCATAGATAAAAACTAAGATTTCAGCGCCTATGCTATGAGCGTTAAAGTGTTACTAAACCCAGGAGCCTGCATTCACTATATCTGATCTCCCACAGTACACAGAACATGGAAATGCAATTATTTTAGTAAATATAAACTGCTAAATACCTTTTCTCATCAGCAGTATATAGCAGTCTTATGACTTCTATCAGTTCCTAGTAAAGGAAGGATGAATTGTTATTCTCCCCTCATCCTCTGTCTGGGCATGTCTGGACAGTGCAGATTGGCCCTGTGCTGATCACATGCACTCTTCCAAGAAAAAAACAAAAAACTCTCTAACAATACACACCAAACGGAGCATGTGCAGCTTGTCCTCTGGCTCTGTAAACATCAGGTTATTTTTTGGAGACAGTGGAAGAAGGGGGGGATCAGAGAAGATAGGATCAAACAGCCTTTATACACAATGCAGAAGATTATCCCCTTAGGTTCCACAGTGAGTATAACAAGCATGCTTTACTGCGTATACAGACTGATTTTACTGTTGTGAGTTTAAATTGTTACTAAACCCATGTAGCACTAACTCACGGTGGCACCGGGTCTAGGGGTTCCGTTGAGACGACACACGCACCAACACTGGAGTACGTTTTCAATGCTTTATTGAACAAATAAACTTTAGGAAGTAGCGGGAAAGAGGAAAAGGAAACTTTCAGGAGAAACTCAAATATCTTCTTCTAGAATCTTAGCGACAAATGTCCTGGTAGAATTCAGGTAATTAGGTGGAATGCGCTCCCCTCGTGGGACACACTCCTTGCTCGTCTGGATAGGCCTCTCTCACTGGTCCAGCAGCCAGTACGCAGCATGAATCAAAAGTCTCTGCCACAGATTTGTTTGGGGGGTAAATCCATATGATCCTCTGCCACAGGATGTATCAGATTTTCTCTGCAGTGAAAGTCAGTCACAGTGCCTGAACCTTTAAGCCGAACCGGCAACACTATGCTGTATGCTGCGCTTGGGTGACCCCAAAAACAAAATTAATAATAACCAACTCTGTGCTTACTAGTGCGATAATATTAAATACAAATAATATGAAGGGTTGAATAAATGTTTATTTATTCAACATTCATATTATTTGTATTTAATATTATCGCACTAGTAAGCACAGAATTGGTTATTATTAATTTTGTTTTTTGGGGTCACCCAAGCGCAGTGCATAACTTGTAAAATTATCCTATGCACGTTATATGAAGCGTGATTAGCGCATGCAGCTGGAGGTAGCACAAGCAAGGCATAAGATCATTGTGGCTCACAGAATTTTTCTACTTTGAACACTATGCTGTATAGTTACTTCTTTTGGAATACGTCCTTCGACCGAGTCACCAGGCCCCTCTATAGACCAGCACGCTGCGTGATCTCTCCAAGACGGGTCCTCCCCTGGGATCTCCTCGGCCGCCCAGCTTCATCACACAGGACCGACAGCTCAGGACCATTCCTCGGCCGCGGTGGTAGGCCCCAGACAAGCCTCTGGACCCACCCCTGCGCCGCAGCATCGTGGGCCTCCCGATCGGAGGACCAGGAGGTAGCTCCTTAACGCATACCTGTCGGCCAGGAGGGCCAGCAGGTGGCTGTAAAAAAACCCTAGAACATGGCGTCTGTCCCATAAATACCCTCTCCCAGAATGCAACTCGGAGGACCACCTCCACCGAGCTTGTCTCCAAGACAGAGGAGCATCCATACACTTCGACACGTTGCCCTTCCAACACTGACCAGTGGTAACAGCGACACCCACCGGTCAGCACGGAAGCACACACAACGTCAGCCAGGCTGGAACAGAGGCGAACTTTTAACCTTCCTAACGCACAATTTACTAAATTTACCTAACCTGCGGTAGATTGTAAATCTACCAGCACTACACCCGCAACAGTAAAATCAGTCTGTATACGCAGTGAAGCATGCTTGTTATACTCACTGTGGAACCTAAGGGGTTAATTCTCTGCATTGTATAGGGGACAAGCTGCACATGCTCAGTATTTTGTGTATTGCTAGAGAGTTGTTTTTTTCTTTTTCTTCGGAAAGTGCATGTGATCAGCACAGGGCCAATCAGCACTGTCCAGACAGAGGGTCAGGGGTCCTGCAGCCTCACAGGACAGTCAGAGCAGAGTGAAAACTCCTTTAACCAGACACTGATAGATTTTACAAGACTCCTATATACTGCTGATGAGAAAAGGTATTTAGCAGTTTTTATTTACTAAAATAATTGAATTTTTATGTTCTGTGTACAGTGGGATCACAGATATAGTGAATGCAGGCTCCTGGGTTTAGTAACACTTTAAAGCTGAACCCCAGGATAAACAAATACAGTCTAAATACAAGTGGCATATGTATTCTTACATGCATTTTGTTTTTCTGTATTGCTTCTAGTTCTGTGCAGTAATCCAGTGTGAAACTTTCCCTCTGTGCAGGAGCTTCCAGTAATAAAAACCGGTCACTGCTGCTCTCTCTGTTTGTGCAGGTTGACTGGTCTTATATCTGCACCCTCCTGCAATTTTGAGCAGACAGCCTGTAGTGGGTGGAGCCTGCAGGATCTCTCCCACAGCTCTCTTCTCTGCACAGGCTATGTACAACATAATGAGGATATCACTGCTACATGGTCATGTCTGGGCTTGTAAAGCCATTTGGTGCGCACAAAATGGTTTTATAGTCTTTGTGGCTGTTGAAGAATATATTTTTTTAAAACAAAAAACAGGAGTGCTTTAGTAAAGTCAATTATAGAACACAATAGAAATCATACAAAGTGACATGGTACAATGCCGTACATATCCAGCCCATGAACAACAACAAAAAGAAAGTACACAATGAGATCATGGTTAACATTCCAAGGGCATAAGCAGCGTAAGCAGGTCAACAGCCCAATGTTACATACCCAGCATTACCAGAATTACCAATAGGCACATTAACCAGAAGTCCTAGGGGACGAAACTTTATCATAACTTTTTAAGGACAACCTCTGTTAATATAAGTGATCTTATACATAGGTACGGCCACATCCACCATAGCCTCCCAGGAAGATGTTTCAGGGGGAGTTGACAAGGTCCATTTCTGTAACACTTCTTTTTTGGCATACCGTAATACAAAAGATAGGAGATCAATAACTTGGCATGATGGGAGCGTTAGCCATCCTTGTGAATGCCAAGCAGAATTAACTCTGAAAATATTAGAGCAATCGTATGCAATGATATGGCAATGAAAAAACATATAAAAGTCAGATCCGGGGTGCAGCCGACACTGGGGGCAGCTAGGGCAGTACATTCTGTGCAGTCTCAGAGGGGTGCAGTATACCCTGTGTAAAAATTTTACCTGAATTAGCGTATCCCTAGAGGAGATTATAACAATCCTTCAGAGCTAGAGAAATTTTTTTTATTCTGCAAGGCAACAGAAATCAATGACTGTTAGTGCTCATAAATCTATGAACAAAAATGATAATCACATATATAGTAATATAATGTTCATAAAAAGAGTCCATATATTGCAAAAACTGAAAAGTTGTGATCATATATGATAAGACTGGATCTAATAGGAAAAGTATAGTCCTTTAAGATGTGCAAGAAGGCTTACTGGACCCAAATGTGCATATGCCCAATGAGTCACCAAAGCTTGTGGTGTAAACACCAGAGGATGGATCCTCCGCAAGTATGGTTTATGCCAAGATGTGAGATGCTCTCATATACTGAAAAGGGCTCCGGCTGGGTTCTGTTTAGAAAGACCGGTGTCCACAAGTCTCGGTGGGATGTGTCTTTAACCTTGTAATGTGCAGTTGTCAGAAACCATGAATCAGGCCGAGACAGAAGTACAGTTAAATCACACTAGTTAATAATAAAAGTAAATAGAACAAATGTAGTAAAAACATAGCCAAAGTTCGGTAACCGGAACAGATAGTCAGACAAGCCAAAAAGTCAGGAATCTAGGGAACAACGTAGTGGAACAGCAAGCAGGATCTGGAGCCAGAAGGAATTTCAGCTGAGCGGCCAGTTCAGAGAAGGAAGGGCTGAGCCCAGCCCTGACAGTACCCCCTCTTGAATGACCCCTCTCCCTTGGAGGACAACCAGGTTTGAGGGAAAAATGTCTATGGAAATCACGGACGAGGACAGGGGCATGTACATCCGAGGATGAGACCCAAGAGCGTTCCTCCGGACCGTACCCTTTCCAATGCACCAGGTATTGTATGCACCAAAGGAACCTACGGGAATCAACAATGGACTGTACTTCATACCACTCATGGTTCTCAACCTGTACGGGGTGAAGACGAGGCACCGAGGTGGTAAAGTGGTTGCAGACCAAAGGTTTTAATAAGGAGACATGAAATACATTTGAGATACGCATATTAGAAGAAAGGTCTAATGCGTAAGCCACTGGGTTAATCCTGCGAAGAACACAGAAAGGCCCAATAAACCCAGGTGCTAACTTCAGAGAGGAAACAAGAAGTCGGAGGTTGTGAGATGACAGCCAGACCCTGTCTGCATGGAGTCTGTACCTATCATTAGCATGTCGCAAAGCCTCCTGGACTTGTGCCCAAGTGGAACGAAGACCACGGAGATGCTCCTCTAATGCAGGAATACTCTGCGGAACAAATGAGTCAGGCAACATGGAAGATTGGAAACCATAGTTCGCCATAAACGGGGACAATCGGGAAGCAGAATTCAAGGCACTATTGTTAGCAAACTCCGCCCATGGTAAGAGGTCTGACCAGTTGTTATGATGGTCAGAAATATAGCAACGTAGGAATTGCTCCAAGGACTGATTGGCTCGTTCTGTAGCCCCATTAGACTGCGGTTGATACGCAGAGGAGAAAGTGCACCAACTAGGCACCAAAGGTTTACCAGAACCGGGACACAAACTGACCTCCCCTGTCCGAGACTATCACCTTGGGTAGCCCATGTAAGCGAAAGATCTCCTGAGCAAAAATGGAAGCCAGTTCCTTAGAAGTGGGCAATTTCTTGAGTGGAATACAATGAGACATTTTCGAGAACCGGTCAACCACCTTAAGGATAACTGTGTTGCCCTGGGAGTTGGGTAACTCCACAATGAAATCCATAGACAGGTGGGTCAAGGGCCTCTCTCCATTTTGTATGGGTTGTAGGAGGCCCACTGGAAGGTGTCATGGAGTCTTACTCTGAGCACACTCAGAACAGGCAGCTACGAAGGCGGTTACATCAGCACGTAGACTAAGCTAACCAGAATTTTGGGAAATGGCCCAAAAGAGTTGATTCTTCCCAGGGTGGCTAGCAGTCTTGGGAGAATGGTAAGTCTGGAGCGCAGCAGTACGGAGACTCTCTGGGACAAAGCAGCGGTCACAAGGTTTCTCAGGAGGAGCATGGACCTGAGCAGCAAGAATTTTTTCACCCAAAGGAGAAGTGAGACTGCTGCGAACCGTAGCCAGAATAAGGATAAGGATAACGATAAGGAGGAATCACAGGAACCAACTCCATCTTGGAAGTGGAGGAAAATTGTCGTGAAAAAGCGTCATTCCTTACATTCTTAGTACCGGGTAAGAATGAGACAATGTAATTGAAACTAGACAGGAAAAGAGCTCATTGTGCCCTTCTGGAAGAGAGGCATTTAGCCTCAGACAAGAATGTGAGATTCTTATGGTCAATAAGAATGAGAACTGGCACAGTGGTACCTTCGAGGAGATGTCTCCATTCTTTCAGGGCTAAAATGATCGCTAACAGCTCTCTGTCACCAATCTCGTAATTGCACTCCGTAGGTGACAATTTCTCGGAAAAGTAGCCACAAGGATGCATAGCGCTCTCAGAAGTAGGACGTTGAGACAGAAGGCGCCAACTCCAGTCTCAGAAGCATCAACCTCAAGGATAAAAGGTAACGTAGGATCAGGATGTGCCAACACAGGAGCAGAAACAAAGGCAGCATTAAGACTCTCAAAGGCCTTAATGGACACCAGAGACCAACTCTGTGGTTTACCGTCCTTTCTAGTCATATCAGTAAGGGGCTTGACTAGAGACGAGAAGTTACGGATAAACTTCCGATACTAGTTGGCAAAGCCGACTCGGTACCAGGAGGCATGGGAGGTGAGGGAGGAGGCAAGGGTGGGACTGCAAAGCTCAGGGACAAGATCCCCAAAAATCCATACCCGACCCTTATCCGAGCACGCAACCTGGCAGGCCACAGAAAAAGAGGAGGGGACGAGAGAGTGTCCCCGCCCTGAACCGTACCAGGCCACATGCGGCGGGGGCCTCCCATGGAGGTGGGTAGGTCGTGGGTTTTTATTTTTTATTTCTTAATAAAGGACTTGTCCCAAGCCGTGTCTTGTCATTTTTACCATTTTGACACTTTTTTTGTGAAATGGTAGGGGTACATTTGTACCCCGTTATCATTTCACACAGGGGGGGAGGCCGGGATCTGGAGGTCCCCTTAAAGGGAGCTTCCAGATGTCGATAAGCCCCCCGCCCACAGACCCCCACAACCACCGGGCAAGGGTTGTGGGGATGAGGCCCTTGTCCCCATCAACATGGGGACAAGGTGCTTTGGGGGGGCTACCCCAAAGCACCCTCCCCATGTTGAGGGCATGTGGCCTGGTATGGTTCAGGAGGGGGGGCGCTCTCTCGTCCCCCCTCTTTTCCTGCGGCCTGCCAGGTTGCGTGCTTGAAAAAGGGTCTGGTATGGATTTTGAGGGGAACTCCCACGCCATTTTTTTTTCAATTATGGCGCAGGCTTCCCCTTAATATCCATACCAGACCTGAAGGACATGGTATGGAATTTGGGGGGACCCCCACGCAATTTTTTTAAAAAATTTTGGTTCCCCTTAATATTCATACCAGAACCAAAGGGACTGGTAATGGACTGGGGGGATCCCATGCCGTTATTTTCAATGACTTATTTTATCTGTATTGCCGGGACGACAATTCATTATAGCCGCGAGTAGTTTTAAATGACTTTTTTTCCTTTTGAAATGTCATTTTGCTCTCGGACTGTTCTAAACACGGGAAACATGCGCCACTTTACAGACATACTATAGACACCCCAGGTACGAAATTTAAAGGAATATTTCACTTTTATTGTTTCACTTTAAGCATTATTAAAATCACTGCTCCTGGAAAAACGTCTGTTTTTAAAACTTTTTTTTTGCATTGATACATGTCCCCTGGGGCAGGACCCAGGTCCCCAAACACTTTCTTATGACAATAACTTTTATATAAGCCTTTATATGAGCACTTTTGATTATTCATGTTCGTGTCCCATAGACTTTAACTGTGTTTGCGTGTTCAAACTAATTTTTTGCCTGTTCGCATGTTCTGCTGCTAACCGAACCGGGGGGGGGGGGGGTATTCGGCTCATCCCTAATGATGGGACACCCCTGTATACCACCTGTGGTTGATCGGGCAACAAGGAACCCAAAACTCTATTCCTCTTCAGAACCCCCTAATGTTTTTTTAATAATGGACTTAATCTGCCCATGTTGGGTGGAAAATGAGTTTAGTATTGACCATTTGAAAGAGTCATTGGAGTCACAACGTGGCCTATCGATCAACAAGGAGCCTCTCTCAACTTCAACGGTTCTTTGAAACTTCCAAGTCAGCTTCAGCCCGATCATAACCCTTGTCCAAAAACCTCTGTCTCAAAACATTAGCCTGTGTCATAAAAGTTTCCATGTCGGTACAGTTCCTCCGCAACCGTAAAAATTGGTTGTGTGGGATGGAAAGCAACCAGATCTATGGTGGCAACTGTCAATGGGTATAAACCCATTGCGGTCAGTGGGTTTAAAATGTGTTTTAAATTTAAACCAACGTTCACAAATCTCTATCTCTAAGTCGAGAAAATGAATTTTATGATGACTGGATACATAAGTTAGTGAGATGCCTCGGTCATTCTCAGTCAGGGAAGCAAAAAATTATCCCTGGAGGTGATAACAAGTTTGGGACCTTGTTCTAAACAGTCCTCCCAATCTTCTTTATCCAGGGATGGGATGTCTGTCTTTCATAATTCCCACAGATGGTCAACCTTGGGAGAATTAACTCCCAAAAGCGCCCCATATAAGGCCGAGAGGGGCTTTTCTAAGCCTCCTGGAGCCAACTGCTCCTCAATAGGATCAGCCCGGAGGAGAGGCAACTGGGGAAACTGGGCTCTAGCAGCGTGATGCAGTTGAGAATAGCGGAACTGCATCCAGGCAGGCAGGTGAAACTTGGAAGAGAGTTGAAAGAATGGTAGGTGGGTTTTGATTCCATAACGCGCCCAGACCTGGGTGTCCGAAATAGTATGAAAATGCAAGAGGGAAGGATTACTCCGTAGCAGTTGAGCAGGCAACCACTAGTTCAGACGCAAGAAGAGATGTCAAGCAACCGCCCATACGCCACTAGTAGCACGCGTCAGACCCGGAACCTCTTCATAGGTCTTTGGTCCTCTGTACACCAAATTACGTAAGTCAGACAAGGACCCCAGGAAAGCCGCTTCCAAACACATTCCAGGATTAGATCTGGACCCTTCAAACCACCAATATATTGAAACTAATACTGCCGTTCAAAAATATACTTACAAATTAGGGAGGGCCAGCCCCCCAAATTAGAAGGAAGCCTAAGGGTGGACTTTGCCAAACAAGGAGGCGCACTATTCCAAATAAATGATCCCACTCATTTGTCAATATCATGAAAAAAATGAATTGGGGATCCAGATTGGGCAATTTTGGAAAATATAATTACATTTAGGTAGAATCATCATTTTGATAAGATTAAAGCGGAGTTCCGCTGAAAAAAAATAAAATAAAAGTCAATGGCTACAAATATTGCAGCTGCTGACTTTTAAAATAAGGACACTTACTTGTCCAGGGCACCTGCGATGTCCTCATCCGAAGCCGACCTGTCCCTCAGTTCCCGGGTGGAGGCACCGGCATCTTCAGTAAGGGAATCAGGCAGTAAAACCTTGCGGCTTCACAGCCTGGTTCCCTACTGCACATGCGTAAGTCGCGTTGCGCTTCCTGACTGGTCCCTGCTGTCTTCTGGGACCTGAGTGTCTCCCAGAAGACAGCGGAGGGGACGGAGGAGGGACCGGACATGGCATAGCTCGCTGCAGATTCTGTGGTGATCTATCACCGGAAGTGGGAGCAAATACCTGTATTAGGTATCTTTACCAGGCTTGGGAACCAACAAAATAATGGCCTCCTCCATGGATTTGGGAAACGACTGCAGGGAGGAGAAATCAAAAAACATGGACGTAAGCTTGAGAGCTAGCAGTTCCATAAATTGGTAATAGAATTCTGTCGGAAGACCATCCGCCCACTGAGTTTTACCACACTGTAAACGCTCAAGTGCCTCCTGAACCTCCTCCAGGGAGGTATCCGCCTCCAGCTGCACCCTATCTCAATCATCTAGTTTAGGGAAGAGGATAATATATAAAAAGGTACGGGACGAATAAGGATCCCAAAAATACTCCAAAAAACGAGTATTAATGTGTTTTGGCTATGAGAGTATGTGGCCCTCTTTGCCCCTAACATAGCCTACAGGTGTTTTTGGGGTCTAGCCCCTGGCCAACCAGGCTAGTAACCTGCCAGAGAGCAGAATATAACGGGGCCTTTTTTTTTACTCTAAACTCTAAAATGGAAGGTTGCTGCAAAACCTCTCACTATGCTGCGTAATGATCATGGTCTGGGCTGGAAACGTGCGCTGCCTCATACCTAGTTATCTCCTCCTCTAGTTCTTCCAATGAGTGAGTCACCTCCCTCTGAAGACTTGAGATACGGGAAATATATTACCCCCTAGCCTATGACTTTATCCAAATCCGGGCAAGGGACCATATTGAAATCATCCAACAATAAAACAGTCTCAAATTGTACTAGAATTTTCATAATTGTGTACAGAACTTGGGTAGAGGCCAGAGGCGGTATATATAGCCCCACAATTACCATATTTTTATTATATATACGAGCATGTAATCTAACGTGCCTACCCTCCGGGTCCATTCAAACCTTAAAGGCCTAGAACTCGAGAGATTTCTGAATCAGGATGCTAACCCTACAAGCGTATGTAGAATATGTGGCATGATAATGCCCTCAACATGACGATTGACTCCTGCGTTGACAGACTTAGCTCTTCTGCCCAGGTGCCACCCTAGCTTACTTACCAGATTTGGGAGATTCCTTTCAGAATTTGCCATGATAGACACTTGGAGGCACAAGCATTCAACAACAGTCGCCTACTCCTGCTTCACTCCTTCACAGTCTGCCATGTCTACATCGATCTGCTTTTGCTCTCCCCTGCCCTGGCGCCCGACCTCCTTGATGTGGGGTTTGGCATTAGGGGGCTGTCAAATCACTCCCCTTATTGGGTTACCCTATGCCTACCTTCTGTCCTTTCTAACCGTATGTGGCCGGTTGAACCCGTTCATTTCGAACATGGATGTCATCCAACGAGAATGGGTCTATTTTTTTGGCACCAACCTGGGGTCGGCGTCGGTTGGGGAGGTGAGGGAGGCCTTCAAGTAGCACGCCCATATGATCCTATCTGCACGCATTAATAGACACAAAGCCTCATCGAAACGTACTACAGCAGGCCGAGGAACGTCTGAGTTCCCTTGAACAAGTGCTCCTCACTGACCCTTCCAGTCTAACGCTTCCCTTGTGCGTCTGCAGTCTAGATTCACTGATCAACTACACTTCGAGAAAGCTAAACAAGGTATCTTTTTTGGCAAGCAGCGCATCTTCGAGCATGGCGAGCGCGCAGGAAAACTGCTTGCCTATATGACCCGCCTCGACCATAGGCCCCCGGTGGTGGTTCAGCTCCAGTCAACTTCTGGAGCCATGATCACAGACCCTGTCCAGGTGGCAGATGAGCTCTAGTGCTAGGCATTCCTCACTCTCAAGACGAATTGACTCTGTTCCTCCAGGACATTGCCTATTACCACAGATCACATAGCAGAGGCCCTGGCACATCTCCCCCTCAAAGACACCTGGCTCTGACGGTCTTCCTCTAGAGTTCTATAACCGATTTCAGGAGGTCCTCATCCCCAAATTGCAAACATTATATAACCATGTATTTGACTCTGCCACACTTCCAACTTCCATGGGTGAAGCTCTCATTGTCCTAATACCCAAACCTGGGAAAGACCCACTTTTCCCAGAATCATATCGCCCTATCTCTCTCCTGCAGCTAGACATTAAGATCCTTGCTAAAATTCTTGCCCTGAGGCTAAACAAAGTAATACTCAGTTTAATACATCCAGATCAGACGGGGTCCACGCCCAACAAGAACACAGCATTTAATCTCCGGAGACTCTTTATGAATCTCCAGGCTAATCATGATAACATTGGATTCGGGGTAGTGGTCAGCCTGGACGCCGCTAAGGCGTTTGACTCCGTGGAATGGAACTACCCTTGGGAGTGCCTCCACAGGTTTGGCTTCGGCCCAAAATTTGTTAAATGGCTCCAACTCCTCTACCAGGCTCCCACTGCCTGGATCCAAGTTAACGGTAGGATTTTGGACTCCTTTGTGTTGTCCCGAGGTACTAACCAGGGTTGCCCTATATCCCCTTTACTGTATGCTCCAGCTGTGGAACCTCTTGCAATTGCCATCAGGGCACACCCCGACGACATCAAAGGCCTCCACATGGGATGGGTGACTGAGGTACTCAGTCTCTATGTGGATAATATGCTCCTGTACCTGGAGGACGCCGGTCCTTTACTTGCAGCGGTTTTACAGTTAATAAAGCACTTTGGAGCATACTCCGGACTGCAGATCAATTGGTTTAAGTCCCAAATCCTCCCATTGGATGTGGATGTCCCTACAGCAGATCAAGCTGCACTCCCCCTGGTCAGAGCAAGCAAGATTAAATACTTGGGTGTGCAGTGTTCGAGAACCCTTACGGACTACATAGGCCTTAATTTGGAACCCCTATACGACCTTCTTAAAACCAAGACCCAGGTCTGGTCCCGTCTTTCCCTTGGAATTATGGGCTGTATCAACTTGGTGAAGATGATTCTCCTTCCCAAGTTGCTTTAGTTATTCTGGCATGCCCCTTTGTACATCCCTTCCCGAGTCTTCAAATCCACGGAGTCTATTCTTAATAGGTTTGTATGGGGCTCTTCCCCTCATAAACTTTCATGACGAACCCTGAAATGCCCTGTCCACCTGGGTGGTACCGCCTTACCCGATCTTGCTTTTTACTATATTGCCTCACAACTCTCCCACTATTTCTACTATAACCAAGTAGATAAAGAATGGTATTCCACTTTGGTATGCTCCTCTGTTAATAGCCTGGTAACCCATCCCTTCCAGGTTCTACTAAACGGTACCCATGGATCCCCACATGTGGGCAACAGATCTCGCATGGCATTTCATCACTGTAAGGTTTGACAGCTTGCCATGGCTATCACCAAGGCCCCTGCATTCCACACTCACACACCGTGTGGAACAATTCCCACCTGCCCGAGCTACTGACTGTTCTTGATTCTAATCTCTGGATTGCTAAGGGTGTCATATTTCTTTCACAGGTCATAGTCAACGGCGCAGTCAGGTCATTCCAAGCTCTTAAAGATGACTTTGGCCTACTTAATCATATGCTCTTCCGCTACCTCCAGCTTTGTCATGCCCTTAATTCCCAATGTAGTGCCCTCATGCCCCGATTGGAGTCGTTATTTCTGGTTGATGTGGTTCTTGGTCAGGATTCCAAGAAGTTGATCTCCTCTTTTTACAACCATCCTATGCTACCTACGGCTACTACACTAGCTTACCAATTGAAATTCAAGTGGAAGACAGACCTGGGGGTTGTGGAAGATGAGGACTGGGAGGAGATATTGGCCTCCTGTAAGATGGTATCCCCTAAATTGTCAGACCGTCTCACGCACCTCTATATCCTTCATAGGTCATACCTTACTCCAATATGCCTTTCTAAATATAAACGTGATTATAGTCCAGCCTGCCCTAAGTGTGGGGACCCCAAGGGCATATTTTATCACGTACTCTGTTCCTGCCCTCCCCTTCAGGAATTTTGGTCACAAGTGGTTAAATTCCTCCATGACCGCATGGGCTCCCCCCTAACTCTGTGCCCCCGTCAGTGTCTACTAGGCTATTTTTCCATCCCGGAGGAGGAAAAGTACTTAAATATATTTTTGCAAGAGACCCTGTTTACAGCCAGAATGCAAATAGCCCAGTCTTGGATCAAAGAGTCGCCCCCTACCTTTCAACAATGGATTAGGGCAGTTAATATTGCACTCCCCTATAAAAAAGTACTGTATTTATATAGGGGTTGTCAGGCCAAATATAACAAAATTTGGGATAGGTGGTTGGAGGACACCTCTACCTGCACAGACGAGCAATAATTCTTTTACAATGTGTGGTCTTTGGTATCTATCATGCTATTGCCATTTGCTCTCAATTAGAACACTTGTATGCCTCCCCGTGACAAGCTGTGCTACAACTTTTGCTTTACACTCAGGGACTGCTGCTAGGCCTGTACTTGGGCACAACTGGTCCTGTTGGGTGTTTTTTTTTGGATACCCCCGGATATTATGACATGTTATACATTTTATACTCGCGATGGTTATGTCAAATGCTTTATCCTCACGATTAGTGCCTGTTGCACTTTGTATTTGTATGTTTATCCTTTTCTTTTTTATGCTCAATAAACTTAATTTTGATTAAAAAAAATAATAATTATGGAGACCTGCAGGTGAGTTACCTGCAGGATACAAACATGAGAGTTGTACCTCTGCAGGAACCGAAATAACAGTGAGCGCTTGATAGCTGGATTCAGGCCCCAGACATTCCAGGAAACTATTGTAAATGGAGACATAAAGAAGCAGTGGAATATGGAGATACAGAAGGTAGGCTCATGGGGGCAACTGCCAAAGAGGGAACAAACCCAGGTGGCAGACCAGCAATCCAAGGTATGTATTGTGCAGAAACATACACTAAACAGATACAACACACATTTACCATGACATTAAATAGTAATTTGAATCAAGCAAATCCTACGAACAAAAAAAACAAACCCAAAACCCCTCCCAAACCCCACCACAAAAGCAGCAGAGGTTGAACAACCCTCCCCCCACCCAATATTTCCAATCCCGACACTAAAATGCTTAAGTCCCCAAACAGTTCAACAAGAAACAATGAGGAGGCGTGAGGCAATAGGGGTTAACTCCTGAGGTAAGGGTTCACAACATTCGGCAGAGATGCTGGAACAGCAGGATAGTAAACCACATATTAGTGTAGGTCTCCTGAGCAGTAACAGAGCAACTGAAACATAAAAGTGCGATTCAACACACCAGTAGGAGCAACAACAAAGTAACACAGATACAGGGCTCATCAGACCGCGGGTAATGTGTACAGGCCACTCCATGACATAGGGGATAGAGGCATATAAACAAGCAGTGCAGTCCTTTAACAGCACCAAAACTGTTCTTTCTTTTTTTTGTTGCTCTTGCCCCTGTTTGGAAATTTTTTCCTCACATTTTCTCTAAAAATAATAGACAGGGGGAAGTAAGATAAAAATTTCCCAATGGGACACAGAAACGCATGTTCAACTCTTCCTAATGCTAACCTAAACTAAAAGAATGAAAGTTTTGGCTTGAGTTGGACTTTAAAAAGTTTGGTATGAGTTTTTAAAAAAAAAGGCCAGAGTGGTTCTTGTGAATCTGAAACTTGCCTCATCCCAACTTGTGCAATATAATTTTCTGCTTTACACAAACTTGGGCAAATGAGTTTGCGACCAAATCAGAGGGTCCAAAGAAATTGGCAGCTGAATTTTCAAGCTTGGCCACATCCCCTTTCAGCTCAAAATCTCCTTTATGGTCTGTGAGGACATTTATCACATAAATGAGCAACAGGAAGGCTGGAAGATGGCAACAGAGGGTATGTGATACATTTTTTAATTATATGCTCAGGTCGAAAAGGGGCTACGGCAGATGCACTTTAAATTGATGCCAAACATTAAAAAATATTAAACAAATGAGGTGAGGTCTACAAATAAGAGAGCTTCCCTCAAACTGATTTGAAAATACAATAAACTGGAAAGCAAACAGAGACGAGAACAGAATAAACACAAGGCAAAAGCCAGCTGATTGATTTCTAACTAAACATCTTGATATCCTCAGCTAATGCCAAACAGTTAATGTGTTTCCTAAGCAGCTCCAAATAAACTCTTCACCATATGGGCAGTCTCTTCCTCTGCTTCCCGTACAAGGGTCAAGGCACAAGGATGGCTTGACTCAAAAATGACTCTTGCCAGGATGACCAGTATGCGAATACCAACCAGGAGCTTTATGGTCAAAGCTCTGGACCCTCCAAAATCTATTATATGAATTTCTATTGGTTAGAGAAGTTGATTGCATTGCATGTAGGGATGTCAGGAGAGGATATATCTAAATGCCTCCCGGGGAATCAGGAAGGATTTTTTCCCCCTGCTGGAGAAAATTGAATTGTGCATTATTGTTTTTGTTTTTTTGCCTTCCTCTGGATGAACCGTAGGTACAGGATTGTGCTTTTGGAGATGTTCTATTTGTTTTTTGTGTTTTTCTTTTGGGGTTGCTTTAACCTTGACCTGGAAGGACCAATCCTTTAGGCTGTGCTCATACTTGAGTAAAGTATGATGTGAACGAAGTCTTAGAAATAATGTGCCATATAGAAGCTTCTTTAGGGCAGGATCGCATGTTTTTAGACCCATTGGGATATATTATGAGAGCTCCTAATAAATGCGTGTATTGTGCCCAGAATCTGCATGAAAATAAGTTCCTGTACTTTTTTGAGCGCCTGAGGGCTCAGGTATGAAAAGGTATCATTTAAGAAATGGGATTTTTAATGCTGAGCATTTTATTGCTAGCTTTACGTTACAAAATGCTCAGGGGTGAATGGAGCCATAACCCCACAAGTTGAGTAAAAACTGAAGGCTTACCTACATATCTTCTATCATATACTTCAGCTGTACAATTCTACCTCTCATCCCTGATACAAAAAAAATGTCATGACAAAAGATATTACACTAAACTGCATGTGAATATTTGGAGTCTACTCCATGATTTTATACAATCCTAATTCCAAAAAAGTTGGGACGCTGTGTTAAATCTTGAAGTGTAAAATGCAATCACTGCAAATAAATAAGAGAACAATAGTTTGCCAGCTGAACACTAAAAGGTAATTCACAACACCTGAGACGATAATCAAGACATAAAAAGTGCAGTGCAAAATGTCAATAAAATATATATATATACACACATATATATATATATAAAATTAAAAAAAATAAATAGTCCAAAAGTCTAAATAGATGAACCACAAAGACCAGACAGCAACAGCACAGATCCTCCACATGTGGAAAAAGGAGATCCAGAGACACAAAGAATTATGTGACAATCCTTCCACCTTCGAGATGCTTGCTCGCTCACCTTAGCAAATGGACCCCTGAGCTAACAGGAAGTCACCAGCGCGTGTCCCCTTTGGGTGAAGTAAAGCCAGGTTGCAGCCAGGTGATGTTCTTCAGAAGGTCCCCCAAACACATGTAGGTAAAGAAAGAGATCTAAGTGCTCTCTGTTTGAAATGACTAATTGCTTTATCGTACAAACATCTCCTACTCACATGTATGCAGTCTAAAAAGCACTCAAAATCTCTGAAGCAGCATACACTGTCCCATCTCCGTCAGACAGGATGGCAGCGGGTGACGTCATCAGAACATAGTTCCTCCTCCCACACGCTTTACATCCAGTCAGACTTCGTCAGCGGGGTGGAGCTGTGTAAAATCTACATAAAAACAGAATGCAATGATTTGCAAATCTCATACACCCATATTTTATTCACAATAGAAAATAGAAAACATATCAAATGTTTAAACTGAGAAAATTTAGCATTTTTAAGAAAAAGTCATTTTGAAATTAATGGCAGCAACAGGTCTCAAAAAAAAATTTGGGACAGGGCCATGTTGATCATGGTGTAGCATGCCCTCTTTTACCAACACTCTGTAAATGTCTAGGAACTGAGGAAACTGGTTGCTGGAGTTTTGGGGGAGGAATGTTGTCCCATCCTTGCCTAATATAGGAGCCGAACTGCTCAGCGGTCCTGGGTCTTCTTTGTTGTATTCTTTGTCTCAAGATGCGCCAAATATTTTCAATTGGTGAAAGGTCTGGACTGCAGGAGAAGCCAGTTAAGCATCCGGACTCTTCTACTATGAAGCCATGATGTTGTATTAGATGCAGTATACAGTTTAGCATTGTCCTGCTGAGATAGATATGTAAGGTCTTCCCTAAAAAAGATGTTGTCTGGATAGGAGCTTATGCTGCTCTAAAACCTGGATATATCTTTCAGCATTGATGGTGCCTTTCCAGATGTGCAAGCTGCCCATTCCAAATGCACTAATGCACCCCAATACCATCAGAGTGGCAGGCTTTTGAACTGATTGCTGATAACCAGGGTTCCTTTCCTCTTTAGTCCAGAGTTCGTGGCGCCAATAGTTGCCAAAAGAATGTCAAATTTCATTTTGTCTGACCAAAGAACAGTTTTCAACTTTGCAACAGACCATTTTAAATGAGCTTTGGCCCAGAGAGGATAGCAGCATTTCTGGATCACGTTCACATATGGCTTCTTCTTTGAATGACAGAGCTTTACCTTACATTTTTGGATGGCATGGTGAATTATGTTCACAGACAGTGATATTTGGAAGTATTTCTGGGTCCATGCAGTGATGTCCATGACAGAATTATGCCTGTTTTTAACCACTTCTGGCCCTGAAGATTTGGCTGCTCAATGACCAGGCCATTTTTTGCCATACTGCACTGCGTCGCTTTAACTGACAATTGCGCGGTCGTGCGATGCTGTACCCAAACAAAAGTGACGTGCTTTTTTTTACCCACAAGTAGAGCTTTCTTTTGGTGGTATTTTATCACCTCTGCGGTTTTTATTTTGTTGCGCTATAAACAAAAGAAGAGAGACAATTTTGAAAAAAACACAATATCTTTTACTTTTTGCTATAATAAATATCCCACTTTTTTTTTTTAAATAAACATTTTTTTCCTTAGTTTAGGCCAATATGTATTCTTCTACATATTTTTGGTAAAAAAATTGCAATAAGCATATATTGATTGGTTTGCGCAAAAGTTATAGCATCTACAAATAGGGGATAGATTTATGGCATTTTTATTATTTTTTTTTTCTAGTAATGGCGGCGATCTACGATTTTTATCGTAGTCTGCGATATTGAGGCGGACAAATTGGACACTTCTGACACATTTTTGGGACCATTGACAATTATACAGCGATCAGTACTATAAAAATGCACTGATTACTGTATAAATGTCACTGGGAGGGAAAGGGTTAACACTAGGGGTGAGCAAGGGGTTAACTGTGTTCCCTAGGTGTGTTGTAACTGTGGGGGGGATGGGACTGACTAGGGGAAGAGTGAGATCGGTATTCATACTTAGAATGAACACACAATCTATCTCCTCTCCCCTGAAATAACCGGGCTTTGTGTGTTTACACACACAGATCTCGGTTCTCGCTCTGTCACGAGCGATCGCCGGTGCCTCTAGTGGCCAAAAGGCAAAACGACTTAAGGCAACGTTGTTTCGCCCAGCCGTGCCATTCTGCCTCAGTTTTACTGGTGGCCGGCAAGCAGTTAATGCAGTGCTGTCAGAGCCACAAGTATCCAATATTGCCCTTCAGCCCTGCCCTGTGTTTTCTCCAGAATCTCTGAATCTTTTGATGATATTATGTACCGTAGTTGATAATATATTTTAAGCTGCTGCAATTTTTTGTTGAGGAACATTATTCTGAAATTGTTTGACAATTTTTAGATGCAGCTTTGTACAGACTGGCAAACCTCTGCCCATCTTTACTTCTGAGACATTCTGACTCTCTGAGATGCTCTTTTTATACCCAGTCATATTACTGAACTGTTGAGAATTTACCTTAGTTGCAAAATGTTCTTCTATCTCTTCCTTGTTAGTACCACTTACCTTGGCAGCTTTTTTTTGCCCTGTCCCAACTTTTAGGTTGGGATCACACTGCAGGCCAGTGGAGGTTTGCTAAACTGGGCGCGAATTTTGCGCCCATCACAACACCAACTATTTGTAAAAAGAAATTGCCTCCAAACCAAAAAAATTGTGACTTGTTGTGAATACCAGGAGTTTTAAAATGAATTTCCTCTGTATTGATGGCAAGGATTGGTCTTTTTCGAGATAAAATTTGGCCGCCTCAAGACCATGCTGATGCGATATAACAGTGTAGAGAGAGGCAACATCGGCAGTAGCCAATACGGCAGTAACCAATGCAACCCTCTCTCCAACTGCAATCTGCTAGGAGATTAATGACTTGTGTCGTATCTCTTAAATAAGCCGGAGTCTTAACAACAAGAGGTTGTAAAAAATTATCAACGTATCTCCCTATTCTCGCTGTAATCGAGTCTATGCGGCTGATAATTGAGTGTAGGGTGGAGCCTGTGACGGTGACGTCATTACGTTTTCTGTAGCAAGAAAGGGGTCTTCCATCATACCAAATATGGAGTGTGGTGGTCCCATCCCTTACGTATTAAGTCATTGAACAGAGAATTCCCCTAGAATTGGGACTTTGACAGACTACCAGACCCATTCAAGTAAAAAAATATTTTATTGATTTACTTTAAAAAAGACGTAAAAGCTTCTATAATATACAGTGTGTTAAAAAATCAAAAAAATCTTAAAATTCATTCAATAGTTAATGTACTCTCATGGGGGTGGTATGCCCCGATACCCAACGCGTTTCTGGTAGCTCTGGTACCTTCATCAGGGGTTTTGAGAGTTGTAAATATGGTATACATGTATGGATTCTCTAGGAATGACCTTGTGTTCATATAGCACCCATGGCCCCTCAGATCAAATATGGTATTTTCATTCGTGCCAGACCGAATTTATAAAAGAATAGTATGTATGTTGAAAAAATAATGTCAAAGTAATAAGCGAGCCAACTAGAAGAAAACCAATTAATGGGGACCTGTTGTATCCCAGGACAGTCCCATGCTGGTTGGCGCAAAGCCAAATCCTTAAAAAATGTGAATCTCACGAGGGGGTGCCTGTCTCTGTCGGTGCTACGTTTTCTCTTAGGAGATTGATGGGAAACAAAACAGCAAGCGGACGGAAGCCTGTGGAGACGCCGCGATCTCCATCTTTGATTTGCAAACAGATCACGCTTTTAAAGGATGAATAATCTTGTAAGTGCAATTCATTTGGCATATTAAAGTACCTTTTATGAAATACTGCACTATGGGAGCATTCTCTGTTTTTATCTTTTGAGTGACATGATTTTAGTTGTATATTACTGACTAGGGTTGTCCCGATACCACTTTTTTAAGACCGAGTACAAGTACTGATACTTTTTTTCAAGTACTCGCCGATACCGATACTTTTTTTTATGTCATGTGACAGTTTGACTGATGGGCACTGATAGGTGGCACTGACTGATGGCTAGTACTGACTGATGGGGACTGATAGGTGGCACTGATAGATGGCACTTATGGGCACTGGCAGGTGGCTGGCACTGATAGGTGGCACTGATAGACGGCACTTATAGGCACTGATAGATGGCACTGATAGGCGGCACTTATGGGCACTGATAGGTGGCACTGACAGGTGGCTGGTACTAATAGGTGGCACTGAATGACGGCACTTATGGGCACTGATAGATGGCACTGATAGGTGGCACCAACAAGTGGCTTGCACTGATAGGTGGCTGGCACTGAAATGCAGCAATAAATGACATGAGGAAAGGATTTATTTTTGAAATGCTGTGCTGTGATGTCCATCTTGGTACACCCTGCCGCAGTAAGCAGCAGCAGACATCTTGTTACACCCAGCTCGAACTATATGGGCTGGGTGTAACAAGCTGTCTGCTGCTGGCTTACTACAGCCGAGTTCAGGGTGTACCAAGATGGGCGTCGGGATGTTCAGCCGCCGACGGCTCTCCCTGTTATGTCTCTCTTTCTCTCTGATTCCTCTCTCTCTCTGATGTCTCTTTCTCTCTCTGATCTCTCTCGTATGTCTCTCTCTCCCTGGTCTCTCTCTGTAGTTTTGTACTTGTATCCCCCGAGGAGATAGGGAAGTGAAAGTAAACTCAGCTCCAATCTCTGTCACAGCGAGGTACAGGGCAGCAGAAGACACGCCCCCTTCACACATGCCCCCTTGGAATGTGTATCATTACACAGGCTAACTCCACCCGCCCTCTCCGTCCACACGCTGACTCCGCCCACCCTCTCCGTCCACACGCTGACTCCGCCCGCCAACCAGGTATCGGGTGAAGCATCAGGAGCATTTGTGTGAGTGCAAGTACTCACGCAAATGCTCAGTATCCATCCCGATACCGATACTAGTGTCGGTATCGGGACAACCCTACTGCTGACGGTGGAATAGGTACCCCGGGAGACCTGGATTTCCCTGTGCCAGGTGAGACTACCTTATGGTGGTCATCTATAGTCGGTAAGGAGCGCTAATACTCACTTGTGTGTGAATTATCTTGGACACTGGTTCCCTTTGCACTTTTTGGAATTTTATCTTCACATTGTTTATGGACTTTTTCTAATTTACTTATTCACACTGTGCTCATTGGATTTGGGACTTTTTTCATTAGTGATTTGCTTATCCTTTTTTATATATGTGTTATAATATCAATTATGTGTTTTATCTTTTATCACGTATCACTTTTATCATTTTCTATGGTACCCGCCTTAGTTTTATTTAGTGTGAGAGTTTTTTCACCGGTATTGGATTTCATTGGATAATTTATATTCCATCTATTCATCATCTGTGCATCACTGCTAGTCCATTTTTTGTGTGTGGTACTTGCATTCGTTTTCCTTTTTTTTCCCCAATATCTTTTTTGGACCTTAAACGTAGCCAAAGATGCACAGGACCTCTGTGCAATTTGCTCTGCGGCCGCTCCGGAGATGTGTAACCGGCTCCATTGAGAGCCGGTCACAATCTTCTGTCATGCGAATTGGATGCAGGGAAAGCCGCATTCAATTTGCACTAGTGTAAACCCAGCCTGATGAGACGTGTTGTTGCCATCAATTCCAAAATTACCTTTCTTTTCTCATTTTAAAAAATGTATATTTTTTTCTGTTTTCTTTTGTGAATCAAATATGGATTTATGAGACTTGCAAATCATTGCATTCTATTTTTATGTAGATTTTGCACAGCTTTTTTGGAATTGGGATTTTACTTATACTTGTGCATAATGGATGAACAAAGCCATTAAAGGGTCTCTAGGCCTCAACAATTTTTGGCACCCTAGTTCAAAACCACTTTACAAAGCAAAGAAATAGGATTACCTAATTGTGGCCCTCAGGTACTAGATATTTCCGAATCAGTCCAGTAGGTCCATGCAGCAGCTGGGGAGCAAAGAGAATTTGAGTATAAGCAACAATAGAAAGAGGTCAGTTGCCCCTATGTACAAAGCACAGGTCACTTTAGGCAAAGGGCAAGATGAAAGTCAAAAGCACAGGACTAGTAGGCTAACTTTTCTACCAACACCTCATGTTTTATTTATACCCTAAACATACTTTCTTTAGGTGCACATCACTGTTACATTACATAAATGTATCTCTATGGAATTATCGTATCCAGATGTGTGGCAGCAGGATAGGAAAACACAGGACAGTCCAAGGAAGTTGAAATGCTTGTTTATGTGCGTAGATTTGTCAAGCAGTTTCCTAACAGGAATTTTAATTTCCGTTCCTGCAAAAATTAGAGGGAAAAGAAAAGTGATGTGCGTACTTCCCTTCCTGTCACTCCTATATCTTCAGAAATTGTTTATATTTATAACAAGCACCTGCTAGGAGTGCTATATAAAGAAGCCTCTTTCAAGTGTTTTTGGCACTTACTATACTTCTTCAGTCACGTTTATCCTTCATAGCTGCCAACTGCCTCTTTTTTCCAAGGACATTACCAAGTCTTAGATATATCATGACTCTTAAAAGTTGCCTTGTTTTCACCAATTTTCACATTGATAATTACATTTTTTGCATGATGGCAAACCCCTCGTGGGCTGTAGCACCCAACAATAGGTAATAACATCTTTTGGGAAGGGTGGTTCATTCTGTTTTTATTGCATGTACTTGAAACAAGGAACATCATGCAGCACCTACTGAAACTTGGTTTAATGGGTAGGCTCAGTGTCTGGGATTGCCTCTGTGGGAAGGCTCCAACTTTGGAGTTGACCTCTGGGATAGACTTTAGCTCTGGAGCTCATGGTAAGGCTCAGATTCTAGAGCTGATTCTTTTCGAAAGATCCTGCTTTAGAGCTTGCTCTGTTGGAAGTCTCTGGAACTGGCTCTATAGGAAGAAGCCAGCTTTGAAACCGGTGCTAAGAGAAGACTCCAGCTCTGGAGCTGGCTCTGTGGGAAGACTCCAGCTCTGGAGTTGGCTTTAGGAGTAGGTTCTAGCTCAGGAGCTTCCTCCATAGAAAAGCTGAAATTCTCGAGCCTGGTCCATGGGAAGGCTCTGGAACTTGCTCTATGGGAGGCTCTGGTACTAGTTCCATTTGAAGGCGCTTGCTTTGACTGTAGGTTCTAGCCCCTGTGGGAAAGGTCTTTCTCTGGAGATTCTCGGGGGTAAAGCTCTGGAGCTGTCTCTCAGGAGTGGCACAGTCTCAAGAGCTAGCTCCATGGATAGGTTCTGGCTTTGAATGTGGCTTGCAGGAAGGCTCTGGCTCTGGAGATGGCATGATGATTTGCAATTTAAGATCCACAGCAGGAGCAGAGCTGCGGTTTGGTTGCTAGAGCTGAGCTAAAATCAGTCACCTGAGCTCCAGTGCTTGTATCTTGATCTAGAAATGCCTACTGTATGCAGGGTGCTGGGTATAAAGCATTTTTTTTAATATTATATAAAGTCCTATGCAAGGGTTTAAAGTGAAACAAACTTATGGATTTTATAAGGAAAATTTGATTGCTCATCCTATCAAATAGTACATCTTCTTAGTTGACAAAAATGGATAGAATGAACAGCATCAAAATCAAGCATGTATTGCATTTAAGCATTATTTTCTTTCTGTGAATACTTTTTCATGTTCATAAACATTGTGCTTCTGGGTCAATTTTATATAAGAGTTTATGGTTTTAAATTGTTGTTTTCAATATATTTTAAGTAGGTAAATTTAGTTATCTGTGCAAGTAACCAAGTAGATCCCAAAAAATAAAAACAAACTAATCAATATGTATTAAAAAGGGGTTACAGCACAGTAAGCATAAAATTATAGCCAGTAATATAGCAACTTCAGGCATCCCTGTGTTTTTTTTTTTAGTGACCAACCTGCACTATGCAGTGAAAATGGAGCTATGCGTGTTCAGGACCTCAATGGCTTAATTTATACAACACATAAGATACTAAGGAGGTGTTGCCACATATTAACTCTTACCTATAGACACTGGAGAGGGGATATGATTTCAATGTACAAATACCGTACTGGTGACCCCACAATAGGGATAAAACTTTTCCACGAAAGGGAATTTAATAAGACACGCGGCCATTCACTAAAATGAGAAGAAAAGTGGTTAAACCTTAAACTACGTAGAGGGTTCTTTACTGTAAGAGCGGTAAGTATGTGGAATTCTCTTCCACAGGCAATGGTTTCAGCGGGGAGCATCGATCATTTCAAAAAACTATTAGATAAGCACCTAAAGGACCACAACATACAGGGATATCCAGCATAATACTGACATAAAATCACACACATAGGTTGAACTTGATAGACTTGTGTTTTTTTCCAACCTTGCCTACTATGTAACTATGTAACTATAGCAAACTCTTTTGTGTGAAATAGGGATTCTTAGGCCAGCTGCATCAAAATGATCCCTCTCTGGCCAATTCTGCAAGTTTGCCAACTCTTTATTTGCTAAAATAGCTATTCTTGAGAGTGTAGACAGTAGCCAGCTTGAACATGTATTGTAATATATGCTTATTAAGAATCTCCATTGTATAAGCAGGAGTTTGCTAAAGGGAAGGGTTAATAATAAAGAATCAACAACTCCCTAGTATCTTATATGTTGTATATATGAAGCTATTGAGGACCTGAACACTCATTTCTTCCTTTTCAGTGTCTGCCCAGTGTAGGTTGGTAACTAAAAAAAGGGCAAGGATGCATGAAGTTGCTATATTATTGGCTTAAAGTTTATGCATATTGTGCTGTGCCCCCTTTGTATTACATATTGTATATGTATTTTATAGATACACATTTAATATATGACATAAGATTCCTAGAGCAATATGGGTTAGCAAATGAGACACCCCAACAGTTGTAGTCTGTCTTGTGACTTCTGTAACTGACTTCAAACTGAGTTGTCCAGAAAGGGGTGACCTATCTGACACATTTTGTTGCCAGGAATTAGATAAACCAAATGGTTCCTGATAACTTTGTACACTAATTGTGTTCTCTTTCTGCAATTTTCTCAATTCTAGAATCAATGTATTTAATGACACCAATAAAAAGAGCTAGCTGCGATATTAAATGTTATGGGTCCACAATAAAAAAAAGTACACGTATCATCACAATTACGGCCTGTCTCATAAATTGCCAGTCACAAAGGTTAATTCGATTTTTTTCTATGTGATATTGTTTATGCAAGATGGGAATACGTACCTCACCCACATATGACAATGATTTTTCAATAAATGATTAACTTTGGCACAAACTTATCAAACAAATTGGCTAATGCAACAGTAACCAGGGCAGCTCAGAAAGCAATTTGTCTTAGCTATGGTAGCTTTTTTGTACTTGTATTGTAGGCAAAGGGCTATATAAAAAATGAAGTAACACATAACTATCAGTCAGCAATCATCCAATTTTCTTATTACGGCTATAAACAGTTCTTTTTATGATTCTGTATCTAATAGTTGTCTCTTATTATGGTGTTCTATTATTTCTCTGTTTCTGTCCTGAGTCTGCTTTTAGACACACTGCAGCTCACGTTGGGTTGTTGGCAGTACTCTCAGCCTAATCTAGTGGGTCTTGTGTTGTGACACTTATGGATTTAGGTAACATCTTCCATCCTGCTCAAATCCCTAAAGCCGTGTACACACGACTGGACTTTTCGACCGGACTGGTCCGACGGAACGAATCCAATGGACAATCCGACCATGTGTGGGCTTCATCGGACCTTCAGCGGACTTTTTCTGTCGAAAATCAGACGGACTTTAGATTTAGAACATGTTTCAAATCTTTCCAACGGACTCGAGTCCGGTCGAAAAATCCATTTGTCTGTATGCTAGTCCGACGGCCAAAAAAGGACTCAAGGGCAGCTATTGGCTACTGGCTTTGAACTTCCTTATTCTAGTCCCTTCATATGTCATCACGTTCAAACCAACGGACTTTCGAACAGACTTTAGTCCATTCATGTGTGGGCAAGTCCGGTCGTTCGAAAGTCTGTCGTAACTCCGTTGAAAGTCTGTAGGAAAGACCGTCGGACCTTTGATGCTGAAAAGTCCGCTCTTGTGTACGCGGCATAAGTAATGCCTTATGGGAGCAGAAGTGAAGCTACAGTCCGGATCCTCCATCAAGTAATGTGAGTAAGTTTTAAGCCCAACTCCAGCCTGTTTAATTGTTGGATTCAGTAGGGAAGGGTTAGATCCTAAAGTTGTACCTTACCACCACAACCAAATTACATGGAAATGGAAAGGGAAAAATTGATGGGACATTCACACACACATAAAATTAAAATGTTTTTCTTTATTACAAACATTAAAATATTGTTAAAATCATCCACAAAAGGCAAATAACAGATGCCACATAAATTTGACTGTCATAGACTTCACAATCTTGTTGCTTCTTCAGAATCCATGTCTTTAATGTGACAACAAATGAAATAATTATGCAAAAAAGAAACAATAACAAAAATCAATGAACAACATTATACCATAAAAAAAAAATATATATATATATATATATATATATATATATATATATATATATATATATTTAAAGTGAACTAATATATTAGAGTGATATAGATGTCCAATGGTAGCAAAAGGAAAGGTAGAAAAAACAAAACAAAAAAAAATAACAAAGCAAAAACAAACACCAGGCTGCCAACTGCCAACTGATACAACCACATACAAACCACTCCCTCACCACATAACAACATTCATGCCCCGAATACGACCTGAGACAACAAGATCCAGGGAGAACACAAAACAGACCAAGGAGTGAGGCAAACTCACTTTTCATAACTTACCGCTAAGCATGAATAGCAAGAGCATTAATACCAAAAAGGTATATAACTAGTCATATAAATTCCAAGCAGACAACAAAGGCTCACTAAAAAAGAAAAAAAAAACAAAACAAATAAAACTACCCATACAACACATAGCATAGCAGAGCTCCCGGGTGCTCGATCCACAGTCACTGGCTGAGTAAAGTCATGTAGGATCCGCACTCTGGTTGTTGCTCTTTAACAAATCTTTGTTTTTATTGACAAAACCACAGTGAACAAACACAAATGAAAACAGTTGACGTGTTTCAGCCTATAAGGCCTTAGTCATAACCATGGCCTTATAGGCTAAAATGCGTCAACTGTTTTCATTTGTGTTTGTTCACTGTGGCTTGTCAATAAAAACGAAGATGTTTTAAAGAGCAACAACCGGAGTGTGGATCTTTTTCCCTACATTATATATGTAAGATGCCAAACAAATTAACCATCCAGTATCCCCTTCCTATAATGCCCACCTATTAAACCGTGTCAAGTAACTACACTATATTGCCAAAATTATTGGGACGCCTGCCTTTACACGCACATGAACTTTAATGGCATCCCAGTCTTAGTACTTAGGGTTCAATATTGAGTTGGCCCACCTTTTGCAGGTATAATAGCTTCAACTCTTCTGGGAAGGCTGTCCACAAGGTTTAGGCTCACAGTTTCCACTCTAATTCGTCCCAAAGGTGTTCTATCGGGTTGAGGTCAGGACTCTGTGCAGGTCAGTCAAGTTCCTCCACCCCAAACTCTTTCATCCATGTCTTTATGGACCTTGCTTTGTGCACTGGTGCGCAGTAATGTTGGAACAGGAAGGGGCCATCCCCAAACTGTTCCCACAAAGTTGGGAGCATGATATTGTCCAAAATGTCTTGGTAAGCTGATGCCTAAAGAGTTCCTATCACTGGAACTAAGGGGCCAAGCCCAACCCCTGAAAAACAACCAAACACCATAATCCCCCCTCAACCAAATGATTTGGAGGGGTGGCCCAATACTTTTGACAATATAGTGTGGATAAGTGAGTATGGGGTGGAGGAACTTGATTGGCCTGCACAGAGTCCTGACCTCAACCCAACAGAACACCTTTCGGATGAATTAGAGCTTAGACTGCGAGCCAGGCCTTAATCGATTTGTGGAAATAACAAAACACATGTCCAAGACAGTCAAAATCTGTTATTTGCCTTTTGTGGAGGATTTTAACAATATTTTAATGTTTGTAAAGGAATGTGTCCAGCAAGGAAGCAGAGAGTGACAAAACCAGCTTGCTTTAGTGTAGTATCCCCATCATGTGTTTTTTTGCTGTCTGTGTTTCTGTTGAGGAGATGTTTCCCCACCTATCCTCAACATGGGGAGGAGGTACCTTGCTAGGGGGATACCACTCACAAAGCACCTTGTCCCCATGTTGATGAGGAAAAGGGCCTCTTCCCCACAACCCTGACCTGCTGGTTGTGGAAGTTCTGTGGGCAGGGGGGTTTGTTGACAAGTCCTTTAATAAAAAAAAAAAAAAAAAAGTCCCACAATGCAATATGGTCATGCACAATGTCCAGCGATGTAGATCAACATCAGTCACGATGCCCAATGCCCACCAACTCACCAAAAAAAAGAATGTTAACAAACGTCTGTTCCCGTAGCTTCACTACCGCTGAATGACAAGTCTGGAAAATGAGTCTAGGTCTCTCAGGAGATGTCTTTCACCATATATGGACATGGCCATATGAATTAAATGCCGTCACATGATCCAAGTGCTCTTTTTTTTTTCTTTTAGCAGCTGATCATCCACTGGACCTGTCATTCGGTAGAAGTGAGGCATCATGAAGAGACTTTGGGTCCTGAGCGAGCCCTACTGCACTTCTATGCATGCACGGGTTTAACCAACCATCTGCGCATGGGCCGATGTTTCCTGCACATAGATGACTATTAGGGAAGTCTTAAGACTTAAAAAATCATGGTATGTGCATGTGCAAGAAAATTATCTGCACTTGCACAGGTGTTCCAATGGGTTCTGCCAGTAGCTGAAAGCCAGGCAGAGCCTATCTGGACATCTGCACAAGCGCTATAATGGCGCGTTGGCTGTCTTACACCTCCACCTGATTTTACATTGGAATACATTTGTATCTGAGCTTTGAAACTCTTAATGTGGCACTCTAATCTCTGATCCATTTATCTGCATTTCAAAGCATGGTCACTGTAGGAATCCTTTGGTGTACAGATGCAGTCAGCCCAGAATCTCGGCATTAACACCAATGCAACACTATCGGACAATAACACCAATAGGACAATTCTAGAGTTCCAGCGCTACCTATCCATTCCTCTAGATTTAATTGTCTGTATTTATGTCTTGGTGATGTATGTCATGGAGCCAGGAAGAGAGACAAAATCCTCTATTCCAGTCTTTCTCAAATTGGGTTCCTTGGAACTCTAGGGTTTCTCCAGAGGTTATTAAGAGTCCCTCGAGCAATGGGCAATTCCTGCCTTTCACATAAGAAACCACTGACACCAATGATCTATTTATTTATCTGTAAAGGGGTATTATTTCCAATGACCACAAATGTAAGGAGCACTCTTCCCACTGACCATCACACTAATGTACTGTGAGCTGTAGATAAATTAACTATCAATAGAGGTTCCCTGTGCCTAGAAAGTTATTTCAAGTGTTTATCCATGTTAAAAAAGTTGAGAAAGGCTGTTCCAATCCTACCATATAATATGAAAGCTAAGGAAAACAAGTTAGCTTCAAAGAAGCCCATATGCTAGAAGATATTCGAATAAACATTGATATTAATTAATATTAATTCGGAATACTACCAGTTAGTCGACCAGGCATACTCTAATAATATAATCAATAAAACCACCTGGGATTATATTAGAACACCCTTCCCCAAAGTACCAACTTTCTATTCATTGCCTAAGGTCCACAAGGATGTATATAACCCCTCAGGTAGACCCATTATATCAGGCAAGGGGTCTATAAGTGAGAATGCTAGCCATCTCATACACGAGCACTTGAAACCATTCGTGGCTGGTTTGCAGTCATATGTTAAAGATACCATCCATTTTTTGAGGATCATGGAGAATCTGGTGATCCCTGATGGGGCACACCTTGTCACCATTGATGTAGAGGTGCTCTACAGCTTCATCCCTCATCACAAGGGGGTGGTAGCTGTGCGGCATACCATTTTTCAATCTAGTGACACAGACTGGGGGTACAACGAATTTATCCTATCGCTCCTTGAATATATTGTCCAACATAATGTTTTTACCTTTCATGGCTCCCACTAGCTCCAGGTACAGGGGGTAGCGATGGGGACTTGTTGTGCCCCGTCTTATGCCCACCTGTACCTGGGGGAATGGGAGAACATGTTCTTGAGTGATGAGACCTTGTCGATGTACACAGACCACCTTTTAGTGTGGTTTAGGTACATCGACGATATTTTCACCATTTGGGATGGTCCCTTGGAGTTATTGGATCAATGCCTGATGAGGATGAACCGTAATGAATTTAATCTGACTTTTACAATGTCCTCTGACACCAGTACCATTTCATTCCTTGATGTACAGGTTTCCAGGAATGATGATGGTACACTCAGCAGCAGCCTGTACCATAAATCTACTGCAGGCAACAACATTTTACACACCTCCAGTTTCCATCCTGAGACCTTAATCAGGTCTATACCCTATAGCCAATATTTAAGGGTCAGACGCAACTGTACCAATGATGAGGTTTTTTGATTTGAGGCTAGGAAATTGCATGACAGGCTGCTGCTGAGAGGTTACTCCAAAACCTCTTTGAAAAAAGCATTTCGACGGGCGACAGCCCGTACCAGATACAATCTTCTCTACTCGCAGCAGCCAAAAGAACCAGACAGTTCTTTGCGAATAATAACCAAATACTGCAACCAACATACTCAAATTCGCAAGATCGTCTCTAAATATTGGCATACTCTCACAATGGACCCCAGTCTAAGATGTTTATTGTCAGAAACACCTCTTTTCACCTTTAGGAGAGCCAATTCGATTGCTTCCAGATTAAAAGCGAATATGGGGGGATAAGGGAGTGGTCCACTGCAAATACAGAGGCACATATATGTGCGGTACTTGTGGTTACTGCAGATATATGGACACCAGCAGGAATCCAACTCTACCCAATGGCCAGACCTTCAAACCTCGACATTTTGCTAACTGTCAAACCTTCGGGGTTGTTTACCTCCTTAAATGTGACTGTGGGTGTTTTTACATCAGGAAGACGAAGCTTCCCTTCTGGAAGAGAGCTTATCGCCACATTCATAGTATGCAGGTCTGTGATCCTGACTTGCCTCTTGGAAGACATACCATCTTGGTCCACTCGGGCGTTTTCCCTAAAATTACGTTTTTGATCCTTGACCATATCCACCCCAGTTCGAGAGGGGGGGGGACTGGAATAAAAGTATCCTCCAACTCGAGCTGTGGTGGATATATACCTTAAAAGCCACTTGTCCCCCTGGACTGAATGATGCAGTTTGCTTCAAGCCATTTCTGGATGGCTTCAGTTCAGGGAGGATGGAAAAGTAACATCATATTAGTTGTTTGTCTGCTCCCTGATTTTTTTGTGGTCTGGCTACATTCCCTCTTCCCTCATTTCCTTTCTGTTCTGAATAATAAGTTTGTTCTCTTATTTTCATATCCATTTTTATTTTTATTATTTGTTTTTTTCCATATTGCTACATTTGTGTTTGTTTTCATTGATATTTATGCTTGCACACTTTGTTGTTTGCCTATGTATTTTTCATCAGTTGGTTTTTTGTTTCCCCTTCATTGCCCTTCTGTCTACCATGTCTCATATGCTCTTAAGGTGTGGGGGCGTTTTGAGGCAGGGTTCCCCCACCAGTCCGTCCCCCACTGGAGATGTTCCATTCGTTTTTGAATTTTACTTGGTCACCATACTCATGGGTTAATTTTACCTTGATATTTGTTGTCAGTAAATATTTATATTCATTTTTCCTTTTCCCACATCTTTTCACCCTTTACACATGCACCCAGTGCGGCCGGATAGCCTCTTTTTGAGGCTTCCGGGGACGTGGGCTCCGTCATTCCATTGCGGACACCCAATGCCCTTGGTGATCTCTGATGAGATCATCATTCCACGCCGGAGGGACGCCGCTGCGTCGTGCCTCTCTGTGGTGCTCGCGCTGTGCGTTGACGTGCATGCGCCGCTCGGCCTGCTTCCTCTTGCTGCCCGTGTGGCGCATGTGCCTGCACCATGCGGAGGTGCGGTGCAGCGACTGCTCAGGGGCCTGCGTTTGGAGGCTGGGCTGGAGCAATCTATGCCCAGCTGTTTGGCATGGCTAATCAGCTGGGCTGGGGAGTGAATGACGGGGCTACAAAATTTTATCCCTTCTGAACAGAGGCCAGGTAGGACTAGGGACCTGCTACTCTCTGGAAATTTCCCATATTTGTGAGATCTGCTGCACTGGGGAGACATTATTTCTTTTACCCTTTGAGGTTATATCCATCTATAAAGTTTTTTGTCTACTAGTTTACATAAACATTATTTTGGGCTTTCCTAGTCATTAATACTCGTTTCACTTAACAGTGATCACTTGCAGCCTTGGCTCTCCAGATTGTGCAGCAGCTTTTCCCCTTGTCTCCACCGGTCTACTTACTCTTTCATCTAACCTAGGTAGGTTTATTCACCTTTTAATGTCACTTCTGTGGGATATTCCTCTTTATGACATATATATTACCGTCCATAGGTTTATTTATATACCTTCTTCTTTCATTTTTTTCTCCTTCCCCCTTTTTCTCGCTCCCCTTTTTTTGCTTCCCTTCCAGATCCTCCAACTTATTTTTGGGCCTCAGTACATGTGTCAGCCTGTCGCTGATTCGGTTTCGCAATCCAGCGGAGCTGTTGGGTGATAGGAGGGGGATAATTTCCTTTCCCCCTTCTTCCCTTTTTTTCACATTACCTTTAATCACTATACCAAGTGCTTTCCGGTGGATGGGACTTGTGGGGGACCCCCTGCTCCGGCTCTTCCTCACATTTTTTAAGATTGTGGATGCATTTTTTTACCTGTCTAATTACTATGATGTAAGTACTATATATGATGTATTTGATCATTATTCAGCTGTATGCTTTTGGACAACTTTATTGATTATTGTATATTCAACATCTTATAGACACTGTGCTTCCTATGAAAACCCCTGATGAAGGAGACTACAGTCCATCTCCGAAACGTAGGGTTTCTGGATTGTGTATCCTATGTAATATGTTTGTACAAATATTATGCATCCTTTACTATGTATGTCTTTTTGTCCTATTACATGTACCTCTTATGAATAATAAACTTTATATACTTTTTTACATTGTTGTTATGGTAGTGCCTTTAAAATCCCACCCCTAGGGGGTTCCTCCATTTCTAATAAACATTGATATGAACATTTGCATGAAAAGTCCATTCCAATGTCGTTCCAAAGTACTTCAAAAAAAGTTTTTTTTGTTGTTATTGTTTTTTGTTTTTGGACTGAATGGACTATGACTATCCTGAAAGAAAATCACATTCACATTTAGAAATTCAAGAAAAATTTCCATCCTGCTTCTTCAAATTTTTTCATCACTGCGGTCGAAAACTAACATCAATATGACCCCACTAATGATTAGAAAATTGAACAAATGTTCTCAAAGCGAAATTAAACTCCACTGTATACAGGGCTTTTTTTTCTTAGAAAATAGGTACAGGTACTCCTCTCTTCCAAGTCACCCCTTGTCTCCGCCCCCTACCCATCTCCAAGTTCCGTCTTTTGGTGCCACCTCCTACCCACCTCCCAGTACCGCCCCCGTTAGAGAAAACGGTACCAATAAGAAATGCAGTAAAATAGATCCCCTGTAACTAGCAACAATAGACCCTCCAGCAACTATGAATCTCTTGGCCAACAAGACAACCCCTAGCAAAAACAGATCCACCCCAGGAACAATAGACCTCTACCTGCCAGCCAACTGTAGATCTCCCAGCAGCCAGCATTAAAAGACCCTTCAGAAGCCACCAATAATAGACCTCTCCCTTAACAGTAGATCACTCCCAGCAACAGTTGACCCCCCAGCAACATAAGACAACACCAGTAACAATAGACCTCTCCTTCAACAATAGACCCTCCCCCCCAGCAACAATAGATTTCCCAGAAGCCAGCATTAATGGACCCTCCAACATACCAGGTCACCCCTTGCCATTACAGTACATACATTCAGTGCTGGAGGTGCTGGAACTGCGTCCCCGCGTTCCCCTAAAAAAAAGCCCTGGCTCTTGCTGTATGTATTTTTTTTAATTCCCCCCCAGGAGGATTAAGCCATAATGTGCCAGTATGCACAGCATATTAGAACATTTGTCAGGTAAGTACTTACCGAGGCCGAGATGCGGAGAGCGTATCCTCTTGATTTTAAAAGGCCCGGTGAACTTTGGCCCCAGTTTCCGTGAGGGCAGAGGTAATCTGAGATTTGTGGTTGCCAACCAAACTTCCTCACCCACTTTGAAGATTGGATTTTCCTTCCTTCCTCGGTCATACTGTTTCTTATAATTGACCTGAGCTTTCCGTAGAGTGCCTTGGATCCTTTGGAAGTTAGATTGAATAGAGCCTATCCGGTCTTGTACGGCAGGAACAGACATTTCAGGGAGGATGTTAGGGAGGAAGGGAGGATGGAATCCAAAGTTTGCCCAGAAGGGTGTTTGGTTTGTTGCGGAGTGAGCGGAGTTGTTTTAGGCAAACTCCACATATGGTAGGAGAGTCGCCCAATCATCCTGTGAACCAGAACAAAAACATCGGAGGTACTGCTCCAAGGTCTGATTTGTCCTCTCCGTCTGGCCATTGCTCTGAGGATGGTACGCAGAGGAGAGGCACATTTTAATTTCCAGGATCTTGCAGAGCTCCTTCCAAAACTTGGAGGTAAATTGAACACCCCTGTCAGAGACGATGCTCTTGGGCACACCATGGAGTCTGATTATTTCCTTGAGGAAGATATTAGCCGTATCAGAAGCAGAGGGGGTGCCCACCATGGGTAGGAAATGCGCCATCTTGGAGAGGCGATCAACTACGACCAAGATGGTGGTAAACCCCGCCGAGGCAGGTAAGTCCACAATAAAGTCCATTGACACTTCCGCCCATGGTCGTTCCGGGATGGGCAAGGGTTTGAGTAGACCCCAAGATTTGGTGTTTAGACCCTTATTGCGTTGGCAAGGTAAACAAGAAGAGACATAGTCTTTACAATCCCGTCTCCACCCCGGCCACCAAAAAGAACGGGAGATCAGTTCAATAGTCTTCCTTGTTCCGAAGTGGCCTGCGAATCTGTGATCATGGAATGTTTTGAGGGCTAGAGGCCTTACATCCTGTGGAACAAAAATTTTCTCTTTGGCCCAGAGCAGCTCATCATGTTTTTTAAAAGCATGTGTTTCAGGAGCGGAAAGGCGGTTAGACGAGGATTTGATGGAAGTCATTAGATCAGATTGGGTGACTCCAAGGAAGTTTTGTGGAGAGAGGATGGTACTAGGCACAGTGATCTGAGGAGTCTCAGAGAACATCCGAGAGAGCGCATCCGCTTTTCCGTTCTTAGAGCCCGGTCTGTAGGATATATGAAAGTTAAATCTAGAGAAGAAGAGGGCCCAGCGGGCTTGTCTGGACCTCAGCCATTTTGCTGTCCTGAGATATTCTAGATTCTTATGATCGGTGAAGATCATAACAGGATGAGACGCCCCTTCCAACAGATACCTCCACTCTCTGGGAAAGAATGGCTCCTGTAGCAGTTTCTGAAGCATCCACTTCTAACACAAATGGTAAAGCCGGATCAGGATGTCGTAAGATTGGTGCAGAAATAAACAAAGTTTTGAGCTTGGTAAAGGCTTCCTGTGCTTTCTGTGACCATTGGAAACAGTCGTGTTGATAGGTAAGTTGAGTGATAGGTGCCACAATGGATGAAAAGCCACTAATAAACTTTCTATAGAAGTTAGCAAACCCGATGAACTGCTGTACCCCTTTTTTATCTGATGGAGCCGGCCATTCTTGAATTGCCTTGACCTTTTGTGGGTCCATTGCAACCCCATTGATGGAAATGATGAATCCCAGAAACTGCACCACAGTCTTCTCGAATTCGCATTTCTCGGCCTTGAGGTATAATTTATGATTCCTGAGTATGGTAAGGACTTTTTTAAGGTGGACTCAATGGTGGCAGAGAAGATGAGGATATCGTCTAGGTAGACGACTAAGAAATCGTCAAGGTATTCTCGGAAGATGTCATTAACTAGATGTTGGAAAGTGGCCGGGGCGTTGCATAACCCAAAAGGCATCACCAGGTACTCATAATGGCCAAGCCTGGACCTAAAGGCGGTCTTCCACTCCTCCCCGGGCCGAATCCTGATGAGATTGTAAGCACCCCGAAGATCCAGTTTAGAGAAGATCTGGGCCGACCGAAATCGTTGGAACAATTCGGGAATGAGTGGTAGTGGGTAACGGTTCTTTACCGTTATGTTATTTAGTTGCCTGTAATCCACACACGGCCTTAAGGACCCATCTTTCTTCTCTACAAAAAAGATACCAGCTCCGGCTGGCGAAGAGGAAGGACGGATGAAGCGTTTTTCTAAGTTTTCATCAATATAATCTTTCAGGACCTTCAGTTCGGTTTCTGACAGTGGAAAAATGCAGGCCAAACGGGACTTCTGAGCCAGGAAGGAGGTCAATGGGGCAATCAAGATATTCTGAAGGGACGTGTTGGAGATTGTCAGGCACGGGTGAAATGGCTGAGCAAATACCAGGAGCTGGGTTGAAGCAGTGCTGGGAGCAGTATTGAGAGGAGAAGGATACTTCCTTGGTCTTCCAGTTAATTTGAGGTTCATGCGCCTGGAGCCAGGGCAGGCCTAAGATTACAGGAAAGATTGGTGAATGGATAAGGTCAAATCGTAGAAACTCTTGATGGCCTGAGTCGGTGGAGGTAAGGATGGGCTTGGTTTCTCGGGTGATAGGTCCAGAATGGGGAAGAGACCCATCAGCCAAATGTACCAGGAGACTTTGAGCCTTAGCCTGAAGAGGGACATGTCGATTTTGGGCCAGCGAGATGTCTAGGAAGCAGCTACAAGCTCCGGAATCAATTATTGCTGGCAGACGGGTTTCCTCTTCCGGTAGCTGTAGAGAAATAAGGAGAGAAACATAAGTCTTGGGTATACCCATGGATCGGTCATTCACAGTGTCTTGCGGGTATGACTTACTAGGCCTCACTGGACAGCTGCGGAGGAAATGACCGGAACCTCCACAGTACAGACACAGATTGGATTGGCGTCTGCGTTGCCTTTCTTCAGGAGTCAGGGGGGCATAGACCAGTCCGAGTTGCATGGGCTCGGCTTCAGGAGCCAAGGAGGTAGCAGCAGTAGGAGGTGGAGTATGGATAGGCATTGGCCTGAAGGGGGTCCAACTAGATCGTGGCCCTTGAAAACGTTCTGCGCGTCGCTCACGTAAACGCCTATCAAGCTTGGTGGCTGACTGGATTAGTTCCTCTAGAGAGGCTGGGGTTTCTATCCTAGCCAGTTCATCCTTAAGGACCTCAGACAGACCTTGACGGTATAGGTACCTCAAAGCAGGCTCATTCCAACCCGTGTCGGCTGCCCACTTGCGGAATTCCACTGTGTAATCCTCTATGGGCCTCTTTCCCTGGGAGAGGTTATGCAGGGTTGCTTCAGCGGTAACAGTGCGTTGTGGATCATCATAAAGTTAAGCCATGCTCTCAAAGAAGGTATCAATAGAATTCAAGACAGGGCTCCTTTGTTCCATCAGACTGTGAGCCCAAGCTTGTGGCTCCTCAGCTAGAAGGGAGATAACAAACCCCACTTTTACTGCACCAGAAGAAAAAGTCCTGGGCTGGAGGGCCAGATAGAGCAAGCAGGCATTCTTGAAGGCTCTGTATTTTTTACGATCCCCTGAGAAGCGCTCGGGTGTAGGGATCCTGGGCTCAGGGAGCGCCATAACTACCATTGAGCTTGAAGTGGGCTGAGGGGCGGAGGCCCCACTAGTAGGTGTGGGAGCTGCGGCTGCAGGTAGAGGCAGACTGGATAGTTGCTGAAAGCGGCTGTCAATTTGGGTATAGCCCTCTTGTAGTTTCTGGACTGCGTCAGTGAGGGCTGAGACCTGCTGGCACAGGATCTCTAAAGGGGAACGCGCTCTGTCGGCCTCAGACATCTGGCTGGTTTGTACTGTCAGGTAAGTACTTACAGAGGCCGAGATGCCGAGAGCGGTTCGCCCTTGCCACTACGCGCACCCCGTCCCCTGGAGGTGAAACAGGGAATGGGTGGCACTAAGGAGCACGGGCCACCAGCAGGTATGGGTCCTTGTGGGAAACTGCAGAGCCGGGTCTGGGGATGCAGGAGTCCAGGAACCGGTGGAAGTCCCGTTGCTGGGTGGAGCAGACAAACTGTAAGCAAGCAGAGGGTCAAACACAGGCAATAAGCAAGACAAGGTCGTAGAACAGGCCGGGGGTCAAACACTGGTATCAAGCAGAGGAATCCGTTAATCAGGCCGGGGGTCAATCCAGGAGAGAGGCAGCGTGGTAAGAGCAGTCCGGGTCACAACAGGAGATCAGGTGAGCATAAACAGGAAACAGGAAGCAGGAAGCAACAGGAGCTGAAGACAAACCAGCAACCAGTCTGGGTGCTGGAGCCGAGTGTCACGGTGGGCGTGCATGAGTCACAGCGCGCACCCGTGTGCTATTACGCACGCGTGCTCACCGCGCGCACGCATGCGCCGAAGCGCCAATCCAGCACACGCACACGCCCAGGGAAAGGATGAATGTGACTGGAGAGGACCCTTCTCTGACAACATTATGGCAGACTTACCTGTTCTTAGTCCTACAGCTGGTCCTAGGCACTTTCATCTTCTCCTGGTTTTCCTTCTGGGTTTGCTCTGTTTGGCCACTTGAATGGCTGGGCCTTGATGACGTCACTCCCGCACATGTGCAGGAGTAACTTCATCACAACACAGAGTGGTGCCGTACTTTGAGCTGCGCATGCCTGGCTCAGTAAATATTACCACTGACAGGCAGGGAGAAGAATTTTTTGACAGAAAAAAACACCCCAAAGAAAACGTACTTGTCAGTGGTTTTAAAAAAAAAAATTGAGCTTAATTCCTTTTTAAAATGAAAATGTTCAATTTAAATTCTACCAAAGTAAGGACAGCTTAACACTTGATTATAGATCTACTTTAACAGCGCTCTCTAAATAATGGACTTTGAAAATTGCTTTCATTACCTTGTACTATGATGACTTCAAATGCTCCTAAGCTCTTATTGTGTTCAACTGTTATTTTTTCTCCTCGAGGGGAACTGGGCCACTGGCAGTAGTCACTTTCCCTGGCTGCATAAAGATTTATTTCTGATCCTTGAACAATGGCCTGTATTAGCACCTAACCATCCGGGTCACCTAAATGCCCGTCCGTTGTGTAAGCCATCAATGGGCTGAAATGTATTGGCACTTTATGTAACTTGTTGCTGCTGCACAGGGAGGCTGGAAATGCAGTTACACAACTGGTTTTACGGCACAAATTTCATTAAAAGAGGACTGAATAAGAAGTAGAATGATCGTATTCTCTGTACCATCCTCTACTTTAATGTGTCATTAAGAAGCACTGATTCTCCGTATAACGATCTATTGAAACCAGACTTCACATAATAATATTTTTACATTTCCTATGAAGCCGTAGATAAAAAAAGATTCTAGTTTTACATATAGAAATATAACATCAGCCAGGAAATCGTTCTAGTTGTATAACTGACCTGTAGAATGGTGTGATATTGATTTTATATTCAAAGATAAGGGATGTATAGACCCGAATGTAATACTATGCAGCTTACCCGTCCTTGGATGTGGTGGATGCATCAGCCATTTTTTGCTAGAAAATTACTTATAACCCCCAAACATTATACTTTTTTTTTACCAGAGACCCTAAAGAACAAAATGGCGATCGTTGCAATTTTTTATGTCACACGGTATTTGCGCAGCGGTTTTGCAATTTATTTGGAAAAAATACACTTTAATGAATAAAAAACAAAAAAAATATATAGTTATAGTTATATAATGTGAAAGATGATGTTACGCCGAGTAAACAGATACCTAATATTTCACACCTTAAAATTGTGCACGCTCGTGGAATGGCGACAAACTACTTAAATATCTCCATAGGTGATGCTTTAAATGCCTTTACATGTTACCTGTTTAAAGTTTAACATACAATAAAACATACAATATAAAATAAAAATAGTAAATAAACATAGACAGTGACTGTGCAAAAAACAAATGAAAATAAAATCATATGAAAAAATTAATATAAAACAATGTGTAAAAAGTAAAAATGAGTGGACAAAAGATGGTAATCACTACATCAAAAAAATGTTCTTGATGGCATAGACATCAATCGCAATCTCATAGTTAATGCCCATAAAGAAATTAATAATGGTGATCCAAAAGGTGAAGTGAATATATGTTATATACCGTATTTATCGGCGTATAACACGCACTTTTTTCCCCTTAAAATCGGGAAAATCGTGGGTGTGTGTTATACGCCGATCCCTGCTAATTTTGATCGATCGGGACGATCGGGGGGATCGCCGCGATCGCCGCCAACATACACATAGCGTGTACATTTAAAAATGGTGTCGCAGAGTTCACAGGGACTCGGTGGAGCGGAACGAGCGCCGCCGAGATCACAGTGACTAGGCGGAGCCGAGATACACATAGCCGAGTGTACTCGGCTCTTCTCGGTGCCGCTCACAGTCCCGCCATTGGACCTGTGTTATGTCCATCATAGGGCGTGACTGGGCGTGACTGTGAGCGGCGCCGAGAAGAGCCTATGTGTATCTTGTCTCCGCCCAGTCACTTTGATCTCCGCGGCTCCATATTTAAATCTCTAATGGACACTGGGGGCAAGGCTGAAATGACAAGACTGCACTGACCACTGGGGCAAAGCTGCACTGACGAGGCTGAAATGGACACTGGGGCAAGGCTGCACTGACACTGAAAAGGCTACACTGACAAGGCTGCAGATGGACACGATAAGGCTGCATTGATGGGCATTTTAATGTAAGTTTTTTTTCCCTAAACTTCCCTCCTAAAAGTATTTTTCCTTAAAATTCCCTCCTAAACTTGGGGTTTGTCTTATACGCCGGCGCGTGTTATACACCGATAAATACGGTAAATGTGACTTTTATAAAGAAAATTGATAGAAGATCCTCCACCATATATTCTTAAAGGCTTACCGGAAGGATTGAACCCAGATGGGTTTATACCCACTGGGTCAATCAGGCTTGAATAATGTTGGACCGGGAAGGCAACTGCCACAGAAGACACAAGTTCCAGGGGGCCAGAAAGACTTCCGATGATGTATTAAAGGGGTTTACCAAAACAGGTCTTGATGAAGTTCCCAGTGGGATCAGCTAACATCCGAACCTTTCCATCTGAACCACGAGCTTTCCCTTGTCACAACCACGAGACAAACCCTTGGTTCACAGTTGCAGTGCATTTTTTCCTTTAAAAATTTCCAGCAAAAAAAAAGACAGGAGGCAGCAGTATCACTTTCTGAACACCTGGAAGTCGCTGCTCTACCACCACCTGAAACTGCTCCCTGTGTTGCCCCACCCTTAGGCTTCATTCAAGTGGTTGTAAACCCTAACAATGAAGTGACTGGTCTCAGGTAATACGCAGAGATTAAACAAATCCTCCTACATAAGTTGTACCCATCTATCTGCAGTCTTCTATTCTCTACATCTGCTCGAAGTCCAGAATTTGTAAAGCTTGTCTGAGCTGTCAGGGAAAAGGGGGTGGAGAGCTTAAAGCGGAGGTCCGCCTAAAAAAAGTCCTCACTGGTCCTTGCTGTCTTCTGGGACCTGTGTGTCTCCCAGAAGACAGCTGGGGAGGACATTGTAGGCGCCGGAAGTGGCATAGGTCACCTCGATCGCCGAGGCTACCTATGCCCGGAAGTGGGAGCAAATACCTGTATTACACAGGTATCTGCTTCCTTCTCCCCCCTGAAAGGTGCCAAATGTGACACCGGAGGGGGGGGGGATTCCAAAAAGTGGAAGTTCCATTTTTGGGTGGAACTACACTTTGAATTACAGGCTGCAGAGCCCAGCTCTGAGAGCTGATTGGAGGGAAAGGATCCCTCTTCGCAAAGCACACAGAAGCAAAACTGAGGCTTTCAAACACAGGCTGTGTGTTGAAGCTCCCCCGTCACCTTTTTTTTCTCTTGGTGTCAGGATAACTTGTCAGAAAGAACTCATGCTAATAGAAGTGTTGGGAAGCAGCAGACATAAATTATATTTAGGCTCCATTCACACCTGAGCGTATCTATTTGGGTGGGGGGGGGGTTATTTTCAAGCTTTTTTGTAGCTTTTCAGAAGCTTTTTTAAAGTGTTTTAGAAGTGTATTACAGCTTCAGGCATTTTTGTTTAGCCAATAGAAATTAGGGGTGGCTAGCTGCTATTTGAGCAGAAAACATGCGTGAAAACGCTTGTAAAACGCTCATGTCAGGTGTTTCTATTGAAGTCTCATGTACTTTTTTGAGCTTCAAGCGTTTTGCTTCAGGTGACAGAACGTTCAGGAGTTCTTTGAAATGAATGGGTCTTGGCTTGTTGAGCATTTTAGAGCTACAAGCTTCAAGCAGAAAATCGCTCAGGTGTGAACGGGGCCTTAATGCTCTTAATTTAGAAAAGTACACACCTTAAGGGGATATGCTTTGTTCATATTTCATGTCTGAGGTTTACAATCACTTTCACATGGGCGTAAAAAAATGCATATACAAGTATTTTTTAATTACGGATCTGAACACAGCTGCATTGTTTTCAATGGAGCCATTCACACAGGTCTGTAAACATGAGCTGCTTTCAGATCTGCAACACACAATCCAAAAATCTGCAACGTGCTCTTTGGGCGCTTACACATATAAATACATGTGTAGCACTGCCCCCTTGGGGGTTGCTTGGAAGTGCATGTTTGTCTGCACCATCCTGACCCTGTGAACTTACCAGTCCTCCTGACACTCTAGGTTCAGACATGTTGTGTATACCTTTAAATAACACACTGATACAATTCAGATTGATTAGCTCTCTCTGGTTTTACTTATTCAAGAGAAGAGTCTTGTAACAGGGTATTAGTCAGTTAAGTCCTGGATAAACAACCAAGACTCAGTTGAAAAGGTCCTCTAAGGCAATTAAATGACAGTTTGAAATCACAGTTATAGAAAATCAATGTACACAGAACAGACAATAAATTAATGGATCTCTAAGAAAGGCTACTGGTTGCTGTCTATAATACAACTGCTAAAGGGGAACCCCAGGCCGGCCTATTATACCTTTAATCCTAATGAGAGATGATGTAATATAGGTATTGTTGGTGTGTTCCTTTAAATAGCAATAGAATAGCAGTGTCCAGGATGCAAGACCTTGCAATGATTTTCACCGGCAGTTGGAGCTCAAGGAAACAAGAATTCTGAGTGTGGCACAGTGATATGTACTCAAGGCAAAGCAGCTGAGCCATCAGTAATCCTTAAAGCGAATTCCAGGTGTAAGGTTTCTGTATACAGTGTCCTGTGAAATATGATAAGGCAATTCCAGGTGTAAGGTGTCTATATTCAGTGTCCTGTGAAATATGATGGTGGCAGGTATTGAATTGGTGGGCAGATGCCCTCTCGCCAAACTTGAGAACAGTGTAGGAACCCCCTGAAGAGCGATCCAAGTCAATTCTTCTTTCTGCAGAACGGGCGTAGATGACAGTCTGGCTGCTGGGACGGTGAGTCGTCTGATCCTGCTATTTACAGTGACACTAGGGTGGTGCCCCTCGTGTAGCAAGCTGCGTTGGACCCGGCTGGGTCGGAGCTGGGATCGCCATGTTGCCACGTCGTAGGCCGCAGTTCTCTGACAGCCGTGTGAATGAAGCCTTAGTTTTGTTTTTTAAAAGCTAAGTATATTTTCTGCAACTACAGATAAAATACCTGCTGATCCTGTCAGAAATCCTGCATCCGTGTAACTTCCTGTGGACTGAACTGAAATCTCAAACAATATTGTGATCCTTTCCAAGTACTATAATTACATGCAACGTCCCTCTATGTAATGAAGATGTGGAGGTAATTGTAATCCAAAGTCAGGAGATCGTCCTAGGGTAGCGACACCGCCATATGTTGTCTGAACCTCTGATAGTCTTACGCTGATAAAAATTTGATCACAATGTATTAATTATACAACCTCACATGATAGTCATTTGTTTGTATTCAACATGCAGGGGTCATTTAAATGTTGTCCCAAAACATCATGGCTTTTATTCTCAGCATTGACAAGTTACTTGAATAATTTGTGCTAACATCCTATTCTCAAATAACAAAAAATATCTGTAAACATATGATAGCCAATATGCTAATTATATATACAGTATCTCACAAAAGTGAATATTCCCCTCACATTTTTGTAACTATTTTATTATATCTTTTCATGTGACAACACTGAAGAAATGACACTTTGCTACAACGTAAAGTAGTGAGTGTACAGCTTGTATAACAGTGTAAATTTGCTGTCCCCTCAAAATAACTCAACACACAGCCATTAATGTCTAAACCGCTGGCAACAAAAGTGAGTACACCCCTAAGTGAAAATGTCCAAATTAGGCCCAAAGTGTCAATATTTTGTGTGGCCACCATTATTTTCCAGCACTGCCTTAACCCTCTTGGGCATGGAGTTCACCAGAGCTTCACAGGTTGCCACTGGAGTCCCCTTCCCCTCCTCCATGATGACATCATAGAGCTGGTGGATGTTAGAGACTTTGCGCTCCTCCACCTTCTGTTTCAGGATGCCCCAATAGGGTTTAGGTCTGGAGACATGCTTGGCCAGTCCATCACCTTTACCCTCAGCTTCTTTAGCAAGGCAGTGGTCGTCTTGGAGGTGTGTTTGGGGTTGTTATCATGTTGGAATACTGCCCTGCGGCCCAGTATCCGCCGGGAGAGGATCATGCTCGGGTTCAGTATGTCACAGTACATGTTGGCATTCATGGTTCCCTCAATGAACTGTAGCTCCCCAGTGCCGGCAGCACTCATACAACTCCAGACCATGACAATCCCACCACCATGCTTGACTGTAGGCAAGACACACTTGTCTTTGTACTCCTCGCCTGGTTGCCGCCACACGCTTGACACCATCTGAATCAAATAAGTTTATCTTGGTCTCATCAGACCACAGGACATGGTTCCAATAATCCATATCCTTTGGCCGGCCATACACGGTTCGAATTTAGTAAGAATTTTCTTTCGAAAATCGTATGAAAGAATTTTCGTATGCATTTCACACCATTAGTGGGCTGCAACAACGGCCGATTTTCATGCGGCAATCAAATTTAAGGAATCGGACATGTTGGAAATTTTTAGAAAAACTAATGATTTTCTGATCAATGATGGGAGAATCGTGTGAGAAATGTAATAAGAAAAGAAAATTTACGGAGAGAAAAGAAGATTCCCAGCCACGAAAATTATTTTCTGTAACAACATGAGGTGAAACTGAACGCTTGGTCGGCTGAATTTCGAAAAAGAAATCGGATGACAAAAAAAAGAACATTATTATTATTATTATACAGGATTTATATAGCGCCAACAGTTTACATAGCGCTTTACAACTTGAGGGTAGACCGTACAAATACAATACACTTTGATACAGTAGGAATCAGGGGGCCCTGCTCCTTAGAGCTTACAATCTAGGAGGGAAGGTCAAGAGATACAAGAGGTAATAACTGTGGGTGATGTGCTGATTGAGAAGATAAATGTACAGTTGTTAGGTGGGGGCCAGATAGGCTTCTCTGAAGAGATGAGTTTTCAGGGATCGTCTGAAAGTGGATAAAGCAGGAGAAAATAGGACGGATTGGGGTAGAGCATTCCAGAGGATGGGAGAGGCTCTGGAGAAGTCCTGAAGGCGAGCATAGGATGAGGTGACAAGGGAGTTTGAGAGCAGGAGGTCTTGGGAGGAGCGAAGAGAACGATTAGGTTGGTATTTTGAGACTAGGTTAGAGATGTAGCTGGGGGCCAGGTTGTGGATGGCTTTGTAAGTTGTAGTTAGTATCTTGAATTTAATTCGGTGACTGAGTGGCAATGGCAATGGAGGGATTGCACTTACAGAAAAAATACCTGCTGATTCTGTCAGAAATCCTGATTTTGAAAAGAAAATTAGTTCGAAATTCGATCGTGTATGGCCTGCATTAGTCTGCTTGTCTTCAGCAAAATTGTGGACTTTCTTATGCATCATCTTTAGAAGAGGCTTCTTTCTGGGACAACAGCCATACAGACCAATTTGCTGCAGTGTATGATCTGAGCACTGACAGGCTGACCTCCCACCCCTTTAATCTCTGCAGCAATGCTGGCAGCACTCATATGTCTGTTTCCCAAAGACAACCTCTGGATATGACGCTGAGCATGTGCTCTCAACTTCTTTGGTTGACCATGGCGAGGGCTATTCTGAGTAGAACCTGTCCTGTTGAACCGTTGTATGGTCTTGGCCACCATGCTGCAGCTCAGTTTCAGGGTCTTGGCAATCTTCTTATAGCCTAGGCCATCTTTATGTAAAGCAACAATTCTTTTTTTCAGATCCTCAGAGAGTTCTTTGCCATGAGGTGCCATGCTGAAATTCCAGTGACCAGTATGAGAGAGTGAGAGCGATAACACCAAATTGAACACACCTGCTCCCCATTCACACCTGAGACTTTGTAACACTAACAAATCACATGACACCGGGGAGGGAAAATGGCTAATCGTGCCCAATTTGGACATTTTCACTTAGGGGTGTACTCACTTTTGTTGCCAGCGGTTTAGACATTAATGGCTGTGTGTTGAGTTATTTTGAGGGGGCAGCAAATTTACACTGTTATACAAGCTGTACACTCATTACTTTACATTGTAGCAAAATGTCATTTCTTCAGTGTTGTCACATGAAAAGATATAATAAAATATTTACAAAAATGTGAGGGGTGTACTCACTTTTGTGAGATACTGTATATATATAGCCAAGTCCACGTGAAAAAGTTTGAATAGTGTAGTCCAGATGTGAACAGTAGAAAGGTGAATGTGGGACTCAAATAGAAGAACAATATCTGGTGTACAGTTGATAAAAATCCTCCACCAGGTGACACCATATGAGGCTTACCAGATCACAATGACCATCTAATTAAAGGTAGGTCAAAGAAAGTGTATGGCATATGGCATCATACAGGTCATCATGGGTGTAGTCATTAGTAAAAAGAGAACTTCCTGGTCATCTTACAATGCATGTAAGGAAAAAACACTTCACTCAGAAATCCATCCCGGTGTCGATACATTAGAGATAGCAATGGAAACTCCTCATAGTGTAACCCGTAAAAACCCTTCTTTAATAATAAATAGTGGAACACTCACATGTATTAAGAACAAACAGCGCTCGTCTATACAAAAGTTCAGGTAGTGTGTGATGATGTCACAGCAGGCTCCATCCTACGCGTTTTATCATATCTGCCGTCATCCCGAGCAGTGGACGGGAAGCCATTTTGAATGTTACCAGCCAAAAGTTTTGTTTGTTTTTATCAACTGTACACCAGATATTGATCTTCTATTTGAGTCCCACATCTATCTTTCTACTGTTCATGTTTGGACTACACTTTTCAAACCCTTTTTCACTTGGACTTGGCTATATATATATAATTAGCCTATTGGCTATCATATGTTTACACGTGTTGTTTGTTATTTAAGAGTAGGTTTTTTAGCGTGACTTTTTACCACTGTGTTTGTATCCCATAGTATGTTTGCAGCTTTTTCCTTTTTACTAGCACCAGATGCACCATAAGCGTGGTTTATACCCGTTTTCCCCACTTTTAATAATTTGCACTAGATTTCCCAACCTCATGATAGCAGATCTATCATTTTCTAATATATTTGTTGCCATCATCCAAAAAAGCAATGTATCTGTAAGCCATACATGCACAGTGCACTTCAGGTATGTTTATCAATCACAGCCAGTGATCCATTTGGCAGCTCTCAGGGCACTTTATCAGTGTCAATGACTACAGTAACTACATGACATTCCCTGTCCCAGATAATGAAACAGAACTTTAGTAAGTATAATGACAAGACAATTGTTGACAGAATTCCTAAATACTGATGGATGGGTCATCATAGCAATTGTCATCAAGTCTGTTGCTTATAGATATTGGGGGCATTAGCGGTAGGGGGACTAGAATACCAAAACCAAAGGTAAGTAAATTGGCAAATCCAAATTGCAGCCTCATAACAACTAACAAGGAAATAGTATGCAATCAGATAAAATTACGAGGCTTGTACACCAATGCTAGAAATCTGGCTAACAAGATGGGAGAACTGGAACTGCTGATGTACAAGGAGGATTTCGATTTTGTGGCTAATAGGCTTCAAAAAAAGGTGGGCTTGAGGCGCAGAGCACTGCATTCCGAGCCCGCCCAGTTATGTGACAATAAAAAATGAATATTTGCTATTATCACATTGATTCTACTCCCGGCAAATCAGGAAACGGGTTGTGAGACACGTTTCCTGATTGGCCGAAAGGAGAAGGCATCCTATTGTCATGTGAGGAGGAGGAGGAGACGTACGCCAAGGAGATGCATGGGCCCGACCGACGGAGCCGGGACACAGAGACTGAGGGGGGAAAGCCGCCACCGTCACCTGTCAGAGGGTGAGTGAGCTGCTGACCCGGGGGGGAGATTGTGTGGGTATGGGTATGGTGTGCCGTACAGGGGGGGTCCGTGCTCAGGTCCGTCTAATACCCTTGACTGATGGAGCACCTGTATATCAAGAATGATGTGCAAGTGAATGTAAGGGATGATATAACTAATGGCTCAAGGGAGGAGGTTGAATCCTTGTGGGTGGAGCTCCAAAGGGAGGAAACTGGGGGAAAGTAATACTGGGCATATGCTATAGGACCCCTAACCAGCGGGAGGAGGGGGAGGCGGACCTCCTATCACAGCTTGGAATGGCGGCAAGGATGGGAAATGTCATTATAATGGGGGTTTTAAAATTTTCCAGATATAGACTAGGCAGAAGGTACCGTGCATTAGTCTCAAGGCTCGCCATTTTCTAAATGTCTTGCAGGACAATTTCGTGGGTCAGATGGTGAATGCACCAACCAGAAACAATGCGTTACTAGACCTACTGATTACTAATAATACAGACCTGATTGCTGATGTGGAAATATGGGGCAACTTAGGAAACAGGGATCACAGGTCAATTAGTTTCAGTATAAATCACAGATGTAGGAATCCTATGGAACAAAGAACACGGAGGAAAAATGAGACTGCTTTAAGAGCATATTAATATTTCCAATGGGAAATACTTTTAAAAGAGCTAAAATAAATCTTGGGTGGATAAACTCCAACGTAAAAATGCATATAAAAAAAAAAGAAAAGGCCTTCAAAAAATACAAGGCAGAGGGGTCATTGTCAGCATTTCAACATTACAAAGAATGCAATAAGAAATGTAAGAGTGCAATCAGGGCGGCTAAGGTAGAACACGAAAGGCACATAGCAGAGGAGAGTAAAAAAAAAAAACCCAAGAAATTCTTTAAGTATATACATAGTAAGAAAGTGAGGCCAGAACATATTGGCCCCAAAAAAGATGATGAAAGGAATTTGGCTACAAGAGACAGAGAGAGGGCAAAGGTTTTGAATATATTCTTCTCTTCAGTTTTCACAAAGGAATCAAGACTGTAATGTTAATTTTCATTACATGTCACAGGAAGCACCCTCATGGCTAACAGAGGGCAAATTTAGAAATAGACTTATAAAACTTAACATAAATAAGTCACCGGGACCAGATGGCTTACACCCGAGGGTCCTTAAGGAACTCAGCCAGGTGATAGCAAGACGATTGTTCCTAATTTTTATGGACAGTTTACTGACTGGAATGGTATCAGCTGATTGGAGAAAAGCCAACGTGACACCAATATTTAAAAAAGGGCCAAGATATATCCCTGGGAACTACAGGCCAGTTAGCCTGATATCCATAGTCTGCAAGCTATTGGAGGGGATGATAAGGGACTATATAGAAGATTTTAGTAAGGACCGTAGACGTGGTGTATCTGGATTTTGCAAAGGCATTCTATATAGTTCCCCACAAACGTTTACTGTACAAACTAAGGTATGTAGGCATAGACCATATGGTAAGTACCTGGACTGAAAACTGGCTACAGGGCCAAGTCCATAGGGTAGTGATAAATGGGGAGTATTTGGAATGGTCTGGTGTGGAAAGTGGGGTCCCCCAGGGATCTGTCCTGTGACCAATCTTGTTTAATTTATTCATAAACGATCTAGAGGTTGGGATAAACAGCTCAATCTCAGTATTTGTGGACGATACTAAGCTAAACAGGGCAATAACTTGTACGCAGGATGTGAGAACCTTACAAGACAATTTAACCAAAATAATCGGGTGACTATATACATGGCAAATGAGGTTTCATGTTGAAAAATGTAAAGTAATGCATTTGGGTGCCAAAAATACGAGCACAAGTTACTCGCTAGGGAGAGAACCCCTGGGGGAATCCAAGATGGAAAAGGACATGGGCGTCCTAGTAGATGACTGGCTCAGTAATGGCCTGCAATGCCAGGCTGCTGCAAGCAAAACCAACAGAATATGGGCATGCATTAAAAAGGGGATCAACTCCAGAGATAAAGCGATGATTCTCCCACTCTACAAGACTCTGGTCTGGTCGCATCTTGAGTATGCTATCCAGTTCTGGGCACCAGTCTTCAGGAAGGATTTGCTGGACCTGGAGAGAGTCCAGAGAAGGGCAACAAAGCTAATAAAGGGACTGGAGGACCTCAGCTATGGGGAAAGACTGCAAGTATTGTACTTATTCTCTCTGGAGAGGAGATGCTTGAGAGGGATACGATATCAATATACAAATACCGTACTGGCGACCATAGCATAGGGAAAAAAACTTTTAGTGAAAGGAAATTTAAAAAGACACGTGGCCATTCACTGAAATTGGAAGAGAAGTGGCTTAACCTTAAACTGTGTATAGGGTTCTTTACTGTCAGAGCAGTAAGGATGTGGAATTCTCTTCCACAAGCAGTGGTATCAACAGGGAGCGTTAATACTTTCAAAAAATTATTAGATGGGCACCTTAACGATCACAACATTCAGGGCTATATGATGTACTATTGACATAAACACATACACACACACACACACACACACACACACATCCTAGGTTGAACTGGATGGACTGCTGTATTTTTTCAACCTCACCAACTATGTAACTCTACTTGTTTTAGCTACCTTTTTTCCAGATCTTTCTCTACCTGCTCTCTATCTCTCTCGCTCTCGTTTCCCACTCCTAACTGTTTACCCATAAAACATACACTATATTACTATATTGTCAAAAGTATTGTGACACCTGCCTTTACACGCACTTGAACTTTAATGGCACCCCAGTTTTAGTCTGTAGGGTTCAATATTGAGTTGGCCCACCCTTTGCAGCTATAATAGCTTCAACTCTTCTGGGAAGGTTTAGGAGTGTGTCTATGGGAATGTTTGACCATTCTTCCAGAAGCACTTTGTGAGGTCAGGCACTAATGTTGGACGAGAAGGCCTGGCTCGCAGTCTCCACTTTTATTCATCCAAAAGGTGTTCTATCGGGTTGAGGTCATGGACCTTGCTTTGTGCACTGGTCCAAATCATTTGGTGGTTTGGAGTTGGGGATTATGGTGTGGGTTTGTTTTTTAGGGGTTGGGCTTGGCCCCTTAGTTCCATTGAAGGGAACTTCTAAGATGTCAGCTTACCAAGACATTTTGGACAATTTCATGCTCCCAACTTTGTGGGAACAGTTTGGCGATGGCCCTTTCCTGTTCCAACATGACTGCACACCAGTGCACAAAGCAAGGTCCATAAAGACATGGATGAGCGAGTTTGGGGTGGAGGAACTTGACTGGACTGCACAGTCCTGACCTCAACCCGATAGAAAACCTTTGGGATGAATTAGAGCGGAGACTGTGAGCCAGGCCTTCTCGTCCAACATCAGTGCCTGACCTCACAAATGTGCTTCTGGAAGAATGGTCAAACATTCCCACAGACACACTCCTAAACCTTGTGGACATCCTTCTCAGAAGAGTTGAAGCTGTTATAGCTGCAAAGGGTGGGCCAACCCAATATTGAACACTACAGAATAAGACTGGGATGCCATTAAAGTTCATGTGCATGTAAAGGCAGGCGTCCCAATATTTTTGACAATATAGTGTAGATCAGACCAAAATGAGGGAGAAATGAGGAGGAAAGAGGGACATAGAAACTTTGTTCCAAATCAGGGACAATCCTTCAAATGAAGGAAGATGCCGGACGAGAACACCGGAGGAAGAACCAGAAGAACCAGAAGAAGAAGAAGAAGAAGATGGAGGAAGAAACCGAAGGAAGATAGAAGATAGAAGAAAGAAGATAGAAGAAAGAAGAAGCATTTAAATAAAGGAATTGTCAAAAACTTTCTCTTGTCATTTTTAACATTTTTGACACTTTTTTGTGACATGGTAGGGGTACTTTTGTACCCCCTTACCATTTCACACAGGAGGGGGGCCGGGATCTGGGGGTCCCCTTGTTAAAGGGGGCTTCCAGATTCCGATAAGCCCCCTGCCCGCAGACCCCCACAACCACCAGGCAAGGGCTGTGGGGATGAGGCCCTTGTCCCCATCAACATGGGGACAAGGTGTTTTGGGGGGCTACCCCAAAGCACCCTCCCAATGTTGAGGGCATGTGGCCTGGTATGGTTCAGGAGGGGGGCCTGGCCTGCCAGGTTGCGTGCTCGAATAAGGGTCTGGTATGGATTTTTGGGGGGACCCATGCCATTTTTTTTTAAATTTTGACGCGGGGTTCCCCTTAAAATCAATACCAAACCTGAAGGGTCTGGTATAGATTTTGAGGGGGACCCCACGCCATTTTTTTTTTATTTTGGCCGAGGTTTCCCCTTAATATCCATACCAGACCTGAAGGGCCTGGTATGGAATTTAGGGGGACCCCCCACGTCATTTTTTTTTTTATTTTGGTTCGGGGTTCGGTTCCCCTGTGGGGAATTCCCATGCCGTTTTTATCAATGAACTTTTATGTGTATTGTCGGACCAGCAATTCATTAATAGCCGCAAGTAGTTTTAATTGACTTTTTTTCCTTTGAAATGTCATTTTGCTTTCAGACTGTTCTAAACACGGGAAACATGCGCCCCTTTACAGGCATACTATAGACACCCCCCAGGTACGAAATTTAAAGGAATATTACACTTTTATTGTTTGACTTTAAGCATTATTAAAATCACTGCTCCCGAAAAAACGGCCGTTTTTTTGCATTGATCCATGTCCCCTGGGGCAGGACCCAGGTCCCCAAACACTTTTTATGACAATACCATGCATATAAGCCTTTAAAATTAGCACTTTTGATTTCTCCCATAGACTTTTAAAGGGTGTTCCGCAGCTTTCGAATTTTTCCCACGAACACCCCAAATTGAGCGAGTCTGGCGAACTGGCGAACAGCCAATGTTCGAATCGAACATGAGTTTGACTCAAACTCGAAGCTCATCCCTAATGCAGAGCAACCTAGCCTGGCCTAACCAGAATTCTTTATAGTTAACATCATACTTGTCTCAAGATTAGCCAGCTTTGGACTCTGTAATGTCCCCTTGGGCACATGCCCATTTTCAAGAAACATCCCCATGTAGGTTAGAAGAAGGAATTAGACAACACACAAAGTCTCTTTTGCAGGTTTATTGAATTAATAGATTCACCATAATGGATCAGCCACCTGTAGGGGCAGCACACTTCTTACAGTTTTAAAGAGTTCAGGCAGAGAGAGATAGCAAATAAAAGACCCGCTACCTGACAAGGAGGATTCCCCCAAACGAGCTCTGGATCCAAAAATTAAGAACAGCTCTGTGGCTTCACCCCTAGGGGACCTATAATTTTACCGGATTCCCCCCTACATGGTGCTATGTCACAAACAGTGGAGATCTTCATCATCTCCCTCTAGGACCTCTTGCCAAGGTATCCAATGCGTCTCTAACAGGTGAGGCTTGCAGTTTAGCTTTAGGGGCGTCTAGTGGCCAAACTGGGGAATTAGTCACCATGTGACTTACCCTACAAGTATGTACTCAAATTGTTTGCCTATTGGGTTTTTTTTTATTCATCAACTACTATATGTGATGGGGAGGTGTTGTGGAAATTTCTATTAATGTATGTTGTCAGATACCTCCCAGTGCCTGTTTTGCTGTAATACGCTCATGCGAGGGTATTCGCACATACAGACGCTGGTGGAAGACCATTGGAATGCAGAAACCTTCCCCAGCAGATCTGCTTGCTCTTTTAAGGATGTTTGTTTATGCCTCACCAAGGGACTGGCCACTCCATGGTGACCTCATTTAAACTCCTAAGTAAGCAGATCTGCGTACATGGGAACCATAGCTTAACCATACAAAATTATGGCCCACTGAGCCATGATAGAATATTGCTCACATCATTGGTAGCAGTGGGAATGTGCACACGATCGTGTTCAGAACCATGTGCTTGCCGCATGGTTTTGCACACAACCGTCTGCACATGTCACTACTGCATTTCTATTTGAATATATACATGTGTGAGTGATTGGTTCTTTTGAAAGAATACAAGTGTCTGATTGGTTGATTCTGAAGCCACCACCTTCCTTTGTTTATTCATGTTGACAGTATAAATAAAGGAGTAAAAAGCATTCAAGGCAGGATTCTGCTGAGCTCAACATGATACCAGCATCTGTTTGTGTTACTGAGAGACATACAAAGCACGCTTTCCCATCATTATATAAGAGAGCTGTTTGTGCTTTTAAGCGCAAAAAAAATTATATGCTTATAGGGAGAAGCTTAGAATTTCCCTGACAGGAGGGGATTTGATGTATAAAAACTTTACTGCAAGGTCCACACTTTAAGACAGAATCTCCACCCTTTTAGCACACATCAGTTTTATAACTCATTATCTATAGATCAAATGCAGGTAAGATACTGTAAAATAATACCATGCAATATGCATGCAATAATGTTACATATTTTAAAGAGTCCCTGTAAACAATTCAAAATTGTTCATTGGCCGCCATGGCAGAGGTCTGTCTGCACATCTGTGATCACCCTCAGCAGTTCATTGGCTGGTTTCAATGGCGACATTACATCACTGTTCATATTCTCCATTGTAAATTATTGATATCATCAGGGTGTTCCTTGGAAATGTGCAAGCTCCAAACCATCTGGTGTGAACCTTATCACTCTATGAGATAGCAATGGTGAGGGAGGAGTGAGGTTACGGTAAGCCATTTTCCACAATCTCAGCAGACTGAGGTCTGACTCACAAGATTTTGGTTTCCTGTCAGGAGGTCGGTCTGGGGTAAAGATACAAAAGTTGTTCCTCAAAGTGCTTTGCTTGGCTGTGAACAGGGAAGAAACACAAAACTGACCCTTATCTTTGGTAGTTGTGCATTGGCAGCATTTTTACAGATTAACCTTTTCGTGACTGTATGATTTTTTGTGGTATGTGTTGACATTTAAATCCGATAAAAATCTGTTTTGTGAGTTATGTAATACGAAATACTGGGTAGTCAGCACCATCACCAGATCAGGTGTGGTTTCCACCCAAATCTATTCTGTTGTTGATAAAAAAAAAATAAAAAAATGTGTGCTCTGTAGACGTGTGTACAGCCAAAAAATTCATTCATTTTCGTTTCATTAGTTTATTTTTTTTCGTTTTTCGGGTCATTCGTTATGATCGCGATTCATAAATTCGTAAATGCGTTCATTCGTACATTCGTAAATTCGAACATTCGCTCATTCGTACATTCGTACATTTTTACATTGGTACATTCGTAAATTCTTACATTCATAAATTTGTAAAATCGTACATTTGTAAATGAGAAAATTCGGAAATTTGTAAATTCGAAGTTTGAAAATCCAAAAACCCGAAAATTCAAAAATCTGAAATAGTAGCTAACTATTAAATTATAGGTATTGTAATTTCCTTTCAAATTTGACTGTCAAAGTTACAAATTATCCAAAATGAATGCTGCATCTAAACAAATGGAACGGAACAAAGTAATAATAAATAATAATAATAAAACGTTGTTATTATTATTATGGTTATTTATTATTATTAATTCATTATGTTCCATTCCGTTTTTTCGTATCATTCATAACTTTGGATAAATTTGTATGTGTTATGTTCACTAACAGCCAAATTTGAAAGGAAATTACAATACCTATAATTTAAAAGTTACTAGTAATTACTAATAGTTAAGTTATTATTAGTTAACTATTATTTCAGATTTCCGAATTTACGAATTCACTAATTTACTAATGTACGAATGTACAGTCGTAAATTGTGAACGTGCGAATGTACGAATGCCGAATTTCCGAATGTCCAATTTTATCGAATTTACGAATATTCCGAAAAAATTTGTTAAACGGGTTTTCGTTAATTTGGATATTCCCGAATTAACGAATTTGTCGAAATTCGCTAAAAAACGAATTCGGAACAAAACGAATTGCACATGTCTAGTGCTCTGCCTCTTTACAGATTACACTGTCCATGATGTTCATTACCATCCTGGTATAGAAGAAGAAAACCCTCTTAAAGGGACTTTTGTGACCCAGAGTTTTATAGTTGTTGGGCAGATAATGGTAGAAAGTGAGAAAAAAGTGATAATTAAAAACTAAAATCCAATGTTTATTCAAACAAACAAGGAAATAATCAATAAGTGAACAATGTTCTACAATATCACCCCCTTGGGTGAAACTTGGGTGTTCCCTTATTGATTCTTTCCTTGTTTGTTGTACTTGTTATGACAATACACCAGCCGCAATTTACCTTTAAACTACATTGTTGAATAAACATTGGATTTTAGATTTCATTTTTTTTTTTTTTTGTCATTTTCAGCCATTATCTGCACAACAACTATAAAACTCTGGGCCCCAAAAGTCCCTTTAAGGGGGTTTGTTCTTCAATTTTAGTATTTACTGGGATGTCGGCCCAACCTCCTTTAGACCACACCTCCACTCTTAAATATTACCATCCCGGTGTGCATTCCCTTGAATTTTTGCAGATTTGACTGATGTTTACATAACTCATATTATATAATTATAATGCATACGTTTGTTATTGTCGATTGTCCTTTTATCCAACATGATTTTAACTGTTCTCAGATCTGCAGGGCAGTTTGCCTCTGTATAATGTATTGTTTCTATGTAAATTCTGAATGCTTTTCTTAAATAAAGAAAGCAGAAAAAGATCAAGTATTTGGAATGCTTGCTTGCAGAGTTTTTCCTTTCCAAAAATGATTTTTTTGCTGTCGAAATTTGCTAACTTCTTTCATTCATTTAACTCTATTTTATTTATTGGCCTCTAAGAATGTCTTCTATGTATTTATATGTATGAATTGATAAGCTTATTTAATCATTTATTTGATTGTATTTTATTTATATTATTATTTTATTGTAAAATTTGTATTTACTCAAGAGTTAAAACTATAATTCTACAAGCAACATCAACCTACACCAAGCCGTCTGGATGTTGGCAGTCTTATTATTTTTGGCGCATATACCATACTACCTAGGACTGGGTTTGGTTTCCAGTTGGTGGTAGTAGCTTACTTTGATAGTAGAGTTATTATTATTGTGAGATTTTAACTGTACAGTATCCAGGGCTTTTTTTCAGCAGGAACGCAGGGGAACGCAGTTCCAGCACCTCCAGCATTGAATGTATGTAATGGAATGGGGTGTGGGGTGTGCTGGAGGGTCTATTGATGTTGGCTGCTGGGGGATCTATTGTCAGTGGTGGGGATCTGATTTTGTGTGAGGGTCTATTGTTGCTGATGGGGAATTTATTGTTGCTGTGGAGGGGTCTTATGTTGCTGGAAGGGATCTACTGTTGAGGAGGAGGTCTCTTTTTACTGGATGCTGGAGGATCTATTGATGCTGGCTGCTGGGAGATCTGTTGTTGCTGCTGGGGGGGTATAATGTTGCTTGGGTGGATATTTTGTTACTGGGTGTGATATTTTGTTGTGGGTGATTCATGTTGCTGCAGGGAATCTATTGTTGTTGGGGTGGAGTCCATTGTTGCTGGGGGAGTCTATTGTTGTGTGGGGATCTATTGCTGGGATTCTATTGTTCCTGGCTGCAGGGGATTTATTTTACTGCTTTTATTTTTATCATTAACATGTTCCATACAAATGATTTAGCACCACAAAATGATACTTGGTTCTGTATTCTCTAAAAGGAGCAGTATTGGTAGGTGGGTAGGGGGTGGAATCAAGGGATGGTGGTCAGAGGTGGGTAGGGGGCAGAGACAAGGGGTGACTCATATGGGGGAGTTTCTGCACCTTATCTCCGAGAAAAAAAGCCCTGACAGTATCTCACAAAAGTTAGTACACCCCTCCCATTTTTGTAAATATTTTATTATATCTTTTCATGTGACAACATTGAAGAAATGACACTTTGCTACAATGTAAAGTAGTGAGTGTACAGCTTGTGTAAGAGTATAAATTTGCTGTTCCCTCAAAATAACTCAACACACAGCCATTAATGTCTAAAACGCTGGCAACAAAAGTGAGTACACCCCTAAGTGAAAATGCCCAAATTGGGCCCAAAAGTGTCAATAATTTTTGTAGTCAACATTATTTTCCAGCACTGCCTTAACCATCTTGGGCATGGAGTTCACCAGAGCTTCACAGGTTGCCCCTGGAGTCCTTTTCCACTCCTCCATGATGACATCACGGAGCTGGTGGATTTTAGAAACCTTGCGCTCCTCCACCTTCTGTTTGAGGATGCCCCACAGATGCCCAATAGGGTTTAGGTCTGGAGACATGCTTGGCCAGTCCATCACCTTTACCCTCAGCTTCTTTAGCAAGGCAGTGGTCGTCTTGGAGGTGTGTTTGGGGTCGTTATCATATTGGAATACTGCCCTGCGGCCCAGTCTCCGAAGGGAGGGGATCATGTTCGGGTTCAGTATGTCACAGTACATGTTGGCATTCATGGTTCCCTCAATGAACTGTAGCTCCCCAGTGCCAGCAGCACTCATGCAGCCCCAGACCATGACACTCCCACCACCTTGCTTGACTGTAGACAAGACACACTTGTCTTTGTACTCCTCACCTGGTTGCCGCCACACACGCTTGACACCATCTGAACCAAATAAGTTTATCTTGGTCACATCAGACCACAGGACATGCTTCCAGTAATCCATGTCCTTAGTCTGCTTGTCTTCAGCAAACTGTTTGTGGGCTTTCTTGTGCATCATCTTTAGAAGAGGCTTCCTTCTGGGATGACAGCCATGCAGACCAATTTAATGCAGTGTGCGGCGTATGGTCTGAGCACTGACAGGCTGACCCCCCCCCCCCATCCCTTCTCCTTATATCTCCTTATAGCCTGATCCTTCTTTATGTAGAGAAACAATTCTTTTTTTCAGATCCTCGGAGAGTTCTTTGCCATGAGGTGCCTTGTTTAACTTCCAGTGACCAGTATGAGAGAGTGAGAGCGATAAAATCTAATTTAACACACCTGCTCCCCATTCACACCTGAGACCTTGTAACACTAGTGAGTCACATGACCCTGGGGAGGGAAAATGGCTAATTGGGCCCAATTTGGACATTTTTACTTAGGGGTGTACTCACTTTTGTTGCTAGCAGTGTATACATTAATGGCTGTGTGTTGAGTTATTTTGAGGGGACAGCAAATTTACACTGTTATACAAGCTGTACACTCACTACTGTACATTGTAGCAAAGTGTCATTTCTTCAGTGTTGTCACATGAAAAGATAGAATAAAATATTTACAAAAATGTGAGGGGTGTACTAACTTTTGTGAGATACTGTATTTAAATTATTATAAATGCTGTAGAATTTATGAAATAATTTTTTTAAAAGAATTTGTTGTACACTGGTGCCTAAAAAGCCAATGGTTGTCCAATTCTCAAAAAAATATAATTCTACCACTTTACAAAACTCTGGCCATATCTTGGGTATGCCATCCGGTTCTGGTCACCAGTCCTCAGGAAGAATGTCCTGGAACTGGAGAGAGTACAGAGCTAATAGGCTAATAAGGGCAAATAAACAAATCTTTTAATGGTGACAGTATCATTGGGAGGATACTATTTAAAGCATAACTCCACTTTTGTTGAGTAAAAAAACATTCCCCTCTGGGAGATCGATGTACATTGCAAGGATTATAACGACCTTTGTTGCAGATTCTTACCTTTTGTTATTCTGAAGAAATCCGTGTTTGTCTGTGCCTCTGTGTGGAGTGAGTTTAATGAGAGTGGTTTCATATAAGTATCAGTCAGCTGTGGCAGCTGCAGAGCACTAATGAGGAAATCTGCTGAGCCTGCATCCCTTTAGACGTGTCTCTATTGCAAATATCTCACCAAAAATGACATTTTTGTTGCAGGGGATGCCTGAAATCTGACTTGTATCTTAGGCAGACTTCTGGTAAAATTGGTGAGCCAATCACACAAGCAAGAAATGATGTTTCTGGGGAGTGGTCAGTACACTCTCTGTGTACAGCCATATTGCATTGCATTTATAGAAAATTACAGAGGCTGCAGATTGAAAAGGAAAGGTCATTTTTAATAACATTCAATTATGATACGACTTGTATCGCAATTGTACACGCTATATTATTTTTTTATTTATTTGGTATTTATTTCCCCACGAAAGTGGAGTTACCCTTTAACCTAAGATCTCTGAAGAAGGCATGCAGTCACACAATGAAGTTGAATGAGAGATGGTTCAGCCTTAAACTGTGTAATGGGTTCTTTACTGTTCGAGCGGTAAGGATGTGGAACTTCCTCCCACAGTTGGCGGTGTCAGCGGGGAGTGGTTAGATGTGTTTATTAAGCCTAGTACACATGATCAGATTTTCCGCAGGCAAAACCTCGGACTTTTGTCCGAAGGCGTGTGCCTGGATTTTGTCTTGCATACAAACGGCAAGGAATTGTCGGTCAACAAACACGAACGTAGTGACGTACTACGTGGTTTTTCAGCTCTTTAGCGCCACCCTTTGGGCTCCTTCTGCTAATTTCATGTTAGTAGAAGTTTGTTGAGTGTTGGTTCGCGCTTTTCATTTAGCGCTTTTCATTTAGCGCTTTTCATTTCGTGCTTTCCAGTTCGTTTCTGAATGGCCGTTCGTCAACCAGACATGTTGCGGAATCGGAGGAGATAACGTGTTATTTATTATTGGTCTTGGAGTTATTGCTTTGACCCAAATCAAGTCCAGGAACAGGAGGAGGAGGATTTCTTGGACCAAAAATTAGTTGCTTTAGTAATAGTGACCAATTATGTCATATGCCTTTGCTGCGGGAGCTCCAGGAGAATAATCCAGATTATTTTTGGAATTATCTCCGGATGACAGACCCCTGCTTTCACCAACTCTTGGCATTGGTGACCCCCTATATTAAGAAGCAGGACACATGCAGGAGACTTTTATTTTATTTTTTGGTTGAATAATGATTTGGTTTGTTATATTATTTATATTTTTGGATGCGTAGAATGCACTTTTTGGTTAAGTTCTATTGGCGGATAGCATGTCTAATTTTATTTGTCTAATTTTATTTGTTTTCTTTTTTTAATGCACGATAAAAAAAATTGTGTAGAATAATACTTGGCTATGTGTTTTCCTTCAAATGACAGTTTGGGAGTAGGCAGTTACATTAAAAAAAATACAATGTAAAATTGACAAGGGACACCAACATAGTTGTAGCTTTGATATTAAAAACTACAGGATAATGGTGTTGTGGTATCTTGTCCCCCCCCGAAAAAAAAAAAAATATTAATATTAATATTATTCTTGATATCACTAGAAAAAAAAAGCCTTTGAAAATGTGTTTGCAATAATTCTATCAGTATCACCAGCAAAGCAGCTTCATTATTATCCCATTAAAGAAGAAGAGAATTGTGCGCTGCATTTCGAGATACCATAATTTGCCACGTCACGAATGTTAATTCTCCATTATGAACGCAAGTTTACAAGACCGACCGCTTCTGGCTCTTCCTTGCTTTCGAGCATGCGTGTTTGTACTTTGGACTTTTGTCCAACGGACTTGTGTACACACACTCGGAAAATCTGACAACACACATTTGTCCGCGGAAAATTTTAAAACCAGCCATCCAACATTTGTCCGCGGAAAATCAAACAACAATGGTCCGATGGAGCGTACACACGATCGTGTCTACACGATGAACACAATGTACATAGATATGGAAAATGGTAGTGACATAAACACACACACACAGTCAGGTTGAATTGGATGAACCAGTGTCTTTATTCAACCCTACCAACTATGTAAAAATATATTTATTTCTAGGTTTTATTTACAGCTGAACTTGCTAGGGAACTGTGTAGCGCAGCCCCCTTCTTCCTTGCACTTCATAGCCCTCTCCTCTTCTGGGAGTGTCGAATTAATCTCTGTGCTGTCCCAGCTCCTCTGTTCCTCCCCTCATCTTAATACATGACTTTTTAAGTAACAGCCAAGGAGGAGAAGCGAAGGGAAAACTATAGAGTGTCACTTGAGTTTTCTGGGGCTTCTGATATCGCATCCAAGTTGGTAGAAAATGAGTTTGCCACAGCTAGCTGGCTGTACTGTTTGGGGACCACATCCCTGGTACATATAGTAAAAAACAAGTTCCTCAAGTTGGGATTTTAAACGGACCACAAACAATAATTGTAAAAAAGTACAAATGTATTGACATGTATAACAATGTACACCATTCAAATGAAAATAAAAACAAACACGTGTATTGGGGCAGAGATGGAAACAGCTGAGAGAGGAGCTCAAAACTGTCAAACAGACAGAGC
>NC_133324.1:910343256-910363289 GCF_042186555.1 Aquarana catesbeiana | reverse complement strand
CACCTCACACTTTATACTCAGTTACAGCAACACAGTGTTATTCCTTTTGGGATAAAGGTTTTACATCAATAATTGAAAACTGATCATTATAAGCACCCTGGCCAGTGTTAAAGTGGTACTAAAGCTTTGTTGTTTTTTAAAAAAAATAACAAACATGTTCTACTTACCCGCTCTGTGCGAGGGTTTTGCACAGAGCAGCCCCGATCCTCCTCTTTTTGGGTCTCCCGCCGGTGTTCCTGGCTTCTCCCTCCCTCAAGCAGTGTCCCCAGAGAAATCTGCTTGCCCTGGGGACACCGCTGCCTACTTGCTTCTGAGCCGCTGCTCTATGTGTCCCATAAGACACACAGAGCCCCCCCCCCCCCCAGCTCTCTCCTATTGGCATACCGCCTGTGATTGACAACACTGAGAGCCGACGGGCTCCCACTGCTGTCTCAGCCAATGAGAAGTGAGAGTCCCAGGACAGCCGAGGCCATCATAAACATTGCTGGATTGGAGGGGGCTCAGGTAAGGATTGGTGGAGGGGGGTTACCTTAGTGCATAGCATGTATAAAGGTTACAAAAAAAAAAACCTTCAGCCTTTACAACCACTTTAAGAGGTTTGTTTCATCCATGTAAACTGATACATTCTGCTGGAGAGCTTGAGCTTTTGAAAAACAGACTTGCTGGATGACCAAAGGAAAATAGAAGAAAGCCTAAAAAAGAAAACGATTGCAACCATTTTGGATTTAATACGAAAAGGGATTCTTGAATGTGTGTCTGTATGAGACCAAGGGCTGGGAATGTGTCAGAATTACAGCAGAAGGTACTTGCTGACCAGCCGCTGCAGTTGTATGTCGGTCGCTTTAAGAAGCTATAGGGGACGCGCCCACGGCGCAACGTCGGGGCCGCGATGTCCGACGGCCACCCGCGAATCTCTCCCCAGAGAGCCAGAACGGGGATCTGTCAATGTAAACAAACAGATCCCCGTTCTGTCAGGGGAGGAGAGCGAGATCTGCTGTTCCTAGTGATCAGGAACAGCGATCTCTCTCCTCCCCCAGTCAGTCTCCATCCCTCCACAGTTAGAAACACCTCTCAGGGAACACACTTAACCCCTTGATCGCCCCTTAGTGTTAACCCCTTCCCTGCCAGTGACATTTATAGCATAATCAGTGGCTATTTATAGCTCTGATCACTGTATAAATGTGAATGGTCCCAAAAAAGTGTCAAAAGTTTCCAATCTGTCCGCAGCAATGTCGCAGTCCCAATAAAAATCGCAGATCGCTGCCATTACTAGTAAAAAAAAAAAAAATAAAAATGTGTATATATATATATATATATATATATATATATATATATATTATATATATATATATATATATATATATATATATATATATATATATATATATATATATGTATGTATATGTGTGTGTGTATATATATGTGTGTGTGTGTGTGTGTGTATATGTATATATATATATAATGTAGAAGAATACACATTGGCCTAAACTGATGAAGAAATATTTTTTTTGGGGGGGGGGGGGGGTTATTATCATAATAATCGTAAAAAAAATTTTTTTTTTTTTCAATAGTGTCGCTCTTTTTTTTGTTTATAGCGAAAAAAATAACCGCAGAGGTGATCAAATATCACCAAAATTCTCTGTTTGTGGAAAAAAAAAGGACATAGACTTTGGGCACAACGTCACACGACCGCGCAATTGTCAGTAAAGCGGTGCAGTGCCGTATTGCAAAAAATGGCCTGGTCAGGAAGGGGGTAAATCCTTCCGGGGCTTAAGTGGTTGAAGACATTATTCTACATTTTGCAATAAAAATGAATAAACCAACATTGACTTGATGAATTTGGATGGGAGTCTGCAGGGCATGGCAGCGGCCAGCAGTGGATCCCGGGTGCAATGCTCTGGCTCCTGCAGACTATTCCTCCATTTGTTGTTGTGTGTGGAGGTACAGCTATTTGGTTACAGGGTTGGGAATATTGGGCTTGGGGGGGGGGGGGGGGGGGAGGGGGGTACTGTACACAGGACCATGTTTCATGTTACACCCTAAGGGCACATGGGCGGTAAAAGCAGGCTGTTGAGCAGTAGAATCCATGCCCCTCCCCCCAACCTAAGAATGGGTATGCAGTCGCTCAGGGCTGTACACATTCCAGTGCTGGGATGTTTTGCTTCGCGACGGCATCAAATATTACCCAGCATGACGCATTTGGGTGTCGGCACCACCAGTGATTGCAGCCCATTCAGGTGAATGGGACCGAACCGCCAGCGCCTGCAATGCACACAGCTTTGGGTCGGGGTATAAAACAGGTGGAGAGGAGGGACTGGAACCCCTGTCAGATTTTTGATTGATTGCTGTCTGTGTCCCCGTTAGGGAGATTCTCCCTCTCTCTCTTGTCCTGGTGACCATTATCTCCAAAAAAAACCCAAAAGTGAAAGAAAACCCCACATTTTGGGTTGTCACACAAACAGAAATAGAGGGGAAATCTTCCAGCCAGGGACACTAGTTCTGGCATACTCTCACTTCCTGTTTTGGTTTTAGGACAGGAAGTGAAGGGAAATCTCCCCAATGGGGGGTACAGATGGGCAAAATATACTTGCAGGGGTTATAACCCTTAGGCCTCTTTCACACGGGGCACGTCCTGTGGGATCGATCCGTTGATCCCCGCTGAGCGGGTGGATGACAGGTCTGTCTCCACTCACTGTGCACAGATGGACCTGTCAGAGCCCCGCTCTTCTCTATGGAGATCGGAGGAAAACGGATCGGCCGGTCCGATCATATCTGATCCGCCAGATGGATGGAAAATAAGGTCTCCATCCGTCTGGATTTCACAGACTGGATCGGATCGGATGGCAGCGGGTTTCAGCGGACATCCATCGCTCCATAGAGGTGCATGGAGTGTAGAATGACCAAAGCTATGTAGTATGAGGACAAACGTAAACAACAAGTCCCGTTTGCTTTAATTCAGGCAGGCACTGGCACTACATTGTTGATGTTGGATCTAAAGGAGATTGTGCAATCAGATTGTATAGTGTATGGTCATCCTTTTGGTCTTTTTTATATTGCAGCTTCTTCAGACAAGGAGGGGTGGTACTGCGAGCCAATCAGGCTTTCTTATGCCGCGTACACACGATCGGACATTGATCGGACATTCCCACAACAAGATCCTGGAGTTTTTTCCGAAGGATGTTGGCTCAAACTTGTCTCGCATACACACGGTCACACAAATGTTGTCGGAAATTCCGAACGTCAAGAACGCGGTGACGTACAAGACGTTTGAAAAAATGAAGTTCAATAGCCAGTGCGGCTCTTCTGCTTGATTCCGAGCATGCGTGGAGTTTTGTGCGTCGGAATTGTCTACACACGATCAGAATTTCCGACAACAAGGTTTGTTGTCGGTAAATTTGAGAACCAGCTCTCAAACATTTGTTGTCGGAATTTTCGACAGCAAATGTCCGATGGAGCCTACACACGGTCGGATTTTCCGACAACAGGCTCACATCGAACATTTGTTGTCGGAAATTCCCAGCGTGTGTACGGGGCATTACTGTGCACAGGGAGATCACTGAGGGCAGAGCTCAGGGTGGACCTCATCAGTGTGTTCTGCTCCTTTACTGTCCAATCACAGGCTGCGGCAGTCCTTGTCCAGGCTTTATTGCTTTCTCTATAGCAGAGGAAAGCTCTGTGAGGTCCTGGCTGAGCTGTCTGGCAGAGGCGGGTTAGGACACTGGCTGTTTATTTCTGGCTGCTATGACAGTTCATATGTTTTCCAGCGACAGATTTAGTGGTCTGTACTATTTATGAAGCGGGGAAGGCCTCGGGGAGGGTGGGATTGCTTTGAATAAACTTCCTCTTAAATATAAATATTTCCAGAGGATGTAAAGAAATGTTTGCCTTTTGTGTGAGCGATACGGTAAATGTTTGCTGGTCGTTTATGACACTTCCTGCCAATCTGTACATTGCAGAGATACAAATAGTTTATACATTCAGTATGGGAGTCCGGCCCGGGGATGACATTTCCCATAATCCCTCCATGTGATTGGGCGAGACATGATCCAGGCGAGGGGTGAGGGGGGCACCTCCCACTTTAAAGCAGTTGTAACGTTTTTTTATTAAAATAACAAACATGTCATACTTACCTGCTCTGTGCAGTGGTTTTGCATAAAGTGGCTCACAATCCTCCTCTTTTGTGGTCTCCCGTCTCTCCTGGCTCCTCCTCTTCTAGGGTCCCCCAAACTCTCCTGGCTCCTCCTCTTCTGGGGGCCCATCACCTTTCCTGGCTCCTCCTCCTCTGGGGTCCCCCATCTCTCCTTGCTCCTGCTCTTTTAGGGCCCCTGCCTCTCCTGGCTTCTCCTCTTCTAGGGTCCCCTCGCCTCTCCTGGCTTCTCCTCTTCTAGGGTCCCCCGCCTCTCCTGGCTCCTCCTCTTCTTGGGTCCCCTCGCCTCTCCTGGCTCCTCCTCTTTTGGGGTCCCCTCGCCTCTCCTGGCTCCTCCTCTTTTGGGGTCCCCTCGCCTCTCCTGGCTCCTCCTCTTCTAGGGTCCCCCTGACTCTCCTGGCTCCTCCTTTTCTGGGGTCCCCGCCTCTCCTGGCTCCTCCTTTTCTAGGGACCCCTCCTATCCTGGCTCCTCCTCTTCTAGGGTCTCTGCCTCTCCTGGCTCCTCCTCTTCTAGGGTCCCCCCAACTCTCCTGGGTCCTCCTGGGGTCCCCCGCCTCTCCTGGCTCCTCCTCTTTTGGGGTCCCCTCGCCTCTCCTGGCTCCTCCTCTTTTGGGGTCCCCTCGCCTCTCCTGGCTCCTCCTCTTTTGGGGCCCCTTCGCCTCTCCTGGCTCCTCCTCTTTTGGGGTCCCCCACCTCTCCTGGCTCCTCCTCTTTTGGGGTCCCCACCTCTCCTGGCTCCTCCTCTTCTAGGGTCCCCCTGACTCTCCTCCTCCTCTTTTGGGGTCCCCGCCTCTCCTGGCTCCTCCTCTTCTAGGGTCCCCCTGACTCTCCTCTTTTGGGATCCCCATTGCCTGTCCTGGCTCCTCCTCTTCTGGGGTCCCCCCGACTCTCCTGGCTCCTCCTCTTCTAGGGTCCCCTCTCCTGGCTCCTCCTCTTCTAGGGTCCCCCTGACTCTCCTACTCCTCTTCTGGGGTCCCATTGCCTGTCCTGGCTCCCCCTCTTCTGGGGTCCCACCCGACTCCTGGCTCCTCCTCTTCTAGGGTCCCCTCACCTCTCCTGGCTCCTCCTCCTTCTCTGGGGCCCCCTGCCTCTCCATAGAGACACACAGCGCTGCTTAGCCCTGCCCCCTGCTCATAGGATTTGATTGCTTGCAGCAGGGGCCAATGGCTCCCCTTGCCGCCTCTCTGAGCAGAGAGAGGAGAGACCCCCTACAGGTGGGCACAGTGCTGGATGGAGATGGGGCTCAGGGAGGTGAGAGGGTGATATAATCACTAGGACGTTTTTTTTTCCTTCTTGCAGGGAATGGTAAGAAACGTCCAGCCTTTAAAACCATTTGATCTGCCTGCATTGCATAGAGAAGCACAGAGACCCAGCGATGACAAAACGAGTCTAAAATAAATGGAAACGTTTTATTAAATACTAAATAAAAAAGGGGAGTCCTGTGAGCCACCACTACTAGATGCTTAAATAGAATAAAATAGCAAACCAGCTGCTAGCGTGAAACACGTCTCACAAATCACGCCAAAGCAAATATATAAATAGAATACGCTGCGCTGGAAGAAATAGATCGTATTTAATGTGATGCACACTCAATCAGTGTAGGTGCCAAAGTGCATACATAATACATAAATAAATATGAAGTATATCCAGTGTGATCAATAATATAGTAAGTAAATAGGCAGATATAAACATAAAATATAACATATAAAGTAGATTACACAACTCACTTCAAAGTGCTCATGTGAATAAATGTATATATGTGAATAAGGCCCCTTTCACACTGGAGCGGTTTTCAGGCGGTATTGCGCTAAAAATACCGACTGAAAACCGCCCCTAAACAGCCTCCGCTGTTTGTTCAGTGTGAAAGCCCGAGGGCTTTCACACTGAAGCGGTGCGCTCGCAGGACGGTAAAAAAAGTCCTGCGAGCCGCTTCTTTGGAGCGGGGAAGGAGCGGTGTATTCACCGCTCCTAAACCGCTCCTGCCCATTGAAATCAATGGGACAGCGCGGCTATACCGCGGTAATACCGCGGCTATAGCCGCGCTGTACGAGCGGATTTAACCCTTTTTCGGCCACCAGCGGGGGTTAAAACCGAACCGCTAGCGGCCGAATACCGCTGCAAGAACGATGGTACAGCAGCGCTAAAAATAGCGCTGTTGTACCGCCGACGCCCCCACCGCCCCAGTGTGAAAGGGGCCTAAATGAGTGCAGCGCTAAGGTTGCAAAAAGCAAATTTGCATAAATAAATGATATAAATGTGACTTAAACATAAATATATCAAATAAACAGAGATTCATACATGGTGAAATGTGAATCAAACAAGGAGAAAGTGAAATTTTTGAAAAAAATGCTAGTATGGTGAAAAATGTGCTAGTATGGTGACTATCCCATAATTAAAGTGAGAGATAGAAATTAGGGTGTTAATGTTAAACAGAAACACATCAAAATAAACAAGGATTAACACATAATGAATGTGAGTCCAAACTCAGAAAAAAACGAGAGTAACTTCTGAAAAATGTGCTAGTATAATAATGTGCTAGTATAATAATTGCACTATAAACAAAGTCCAAAAAGCAAAAATGGTGAGTTATAAAGTTCAAAGAAGTCAATAAAAAAAAAAAAAAAACTTGATTCGAATCGTGAATAGAGATTTTTCTTTTTTTTTTTTTTTTAATAAAATCTCCCAGCCCTAGGTTGAACACATCTGTTGGAAACCACTGGTCCTAGATCTGTATCAATCATTCGACCTTGGACTGTCACTGAATAGTGACTTTAAGGCTCCAATTATCGTCAGGAGGGTGGAAGGTGAATGCCAGGAGGGATGTATCATGCAATGAAAAAATGAGCTAACATAGCGTGATACCGTATAAAAAAGGCAATTTATTAAAATAGAATAAAATACTCACATTTGGAAGAGTAGGAAAAAGCATGTATATAACAAACAGCGATGCAAGCAGGAGATCCACCCGACGCGTTTCGACTCCACGTCATCGTCATCTGGGGTCCACCAACCGTCCCGCCTGCCGGACAGCCCAGCGAAGGGAAGCAGTAAGACGGACGAGAATGCTGGGCTGTCTGACAGGCGGGACGGTTGGTGGAGCTCGTGGTGTGATCCCCGTGTAGGGGCTGGAGTGCTCCTCTCTGAATCTCGGAGGGACACACTGAGGAGTCCAGGATCCCGGTACCATTAAAAGAGCCCAGAAGTGGTTCAAACGCGTGCTTTGACTGAGCTTAGTTGCAAAGTCGCACGCTCTAAGGTGAGCGTTCACTACCTAAGGGGAGCACCTGAGTGATGATACCTTGGCATGTTTTGGATCACCTACTGGGCTGTTTGAATGTATGGACTTTGCCACCACAATTACCAGTGAGGCTGCTGAAAGTCGCATATATTCACAGGAGCGCCTTGATTTATCATTCATTATGTATGGACTGGTTTTGCACGGTCATCCGTAGCACAATTGGAAATCACACAAGTGCACATTTTGTTGATGGTTTTTATATTTTTTATATTTATATACACATTTATGCACATGAGCACTTTGAAGTGAGTTGTGTAATCTACTTATATGTTATATTTTATGTTTATATCTGCCTATTTGCTTACTCTTTTATTGATCACACCGGATATACTTCATATTTATTTATGTATTAATGTATGCACTTTGGCACCTGCACTGATGGAGTGTGCATCCCATTAAATACAATATATTTCTTCCAGCGCAGCGTATTCTGATAATATATATTTTATTAAAAACTGTAATCAGCATGTTGATGAGGGGAAATGGAGGGACCAAGAAAGGCAACCCCCCCAACCACCAGCATGGTGATTGGCTGCTAATAGCCCCCCAAGGACTTTGTAATACCTTCCTTGTATTTCTAATTGCCATGTGTGATGTGTTCCCTCCATCCCGGGGCGTTTCCCGGCCTCAGAACTTTTTCCGCAGATTGAATGCGTGTCGTATTTGTGTTTACAATCGCCATCCGGTGGTGGACAGGCTTTTTATTCATTGGCTGGACACCCAGCTGTGTGTTCCTCTATGATGATGACTATACAGGGACTCTTGTGTGAGAGTTCGAGGGAAAGGGGGGGGTGTCGCCTTTAGCAACCAATGAGATTCCAGCTAACCTGGAGGAGGGCAAGTAGAGAAGAGTTTTTAAGAATAAGTGTACTGTTCCTTAAAAATGATCCCCCCCCAAATCAGTAAATGGTATATCCAATCTCCTGTTCATTGGAAATGTCACCTAACCCCGACTTTACTCAGTTCATTTTATATAGTGCTGTTATGTCTATACTGATTCCCGGTCAGTGATGGTGAGATAGCCCTGAAACCTAAAGCATGATAAGCAGCCAGGGAACTAGCATTGTCCAAATGAGAGTTCAGCAATGTCAGCCTCCATTACTCTCTATTGATGGAGTCACTTTAAAGCTGAACTCTGGGCAAGATATAAAGGCACAAATGAATGCGGCTCTTTAACCCCTTCACGCCTTAGAGTCCATTCAGACTTGTGCGATTTAAAAATTCTGCAATTTCCATTGCGACTTTACAACGTGACATGATGCGACTATGGACAATGCGATAGTTTTGTTTGTCCTCTACAAAGTCACTAGACATGCAGAAAGCAAAAATGTGTTTGGTTTCTTTTCTTATCTAAGGGATTCCTAATTTTCAGAACGATTCGAATTCAAATTGGTTGAAAATTGATCGACTGATTCAAATTCTGTGCTGGTTGTTATGGAGTGGGGTTAAGAGGCCGTCCCCCGCGTCCTTAACAACCGATGACTCATCAGCTGTCAGAGGGCTTCCCCACTGACAGCTGAATGTAAAAAAAAAATAATGCCGGCAATGAAAAAAAAAATGGCGTAGGGTTCCCCCCAATGCATACCAGGCTCTTTGGGTCTGATATGGATTTTAAGGGGAACCCCATGCCAACTCCCCCAAAAAAACGACGTGGAGTCCCCCCCCCATTGCAGTGATGATCAGTGCAGCCCCATTAGTGATGCCCACAAGTGCCCACTTGTGATGCCCATCAGTGCCGCCTCATCAGTGCCGCCTCATCAGTGCACTTCAGTGTCGCCTCATCAGTGCTCATCAGTGCCCATCAGTGCAGCCGATCAGTGCCCACCCACTCCGCTTCATCAGTGCCCATCAGTGTCGCCTCATCAATGCACATCAGTGAAGGAGAACAATTACTTACTTACAAAATTTTATAACAGAAACAAAGAAAAAAAATTTTTTTTTCAAAATTTTCTGTATTTCTTTCATTTGTTTGGTAAAAATAAAAAGCCCAGTGGTGATCAAATACCGCCGAAAGAAAACTCTATTGGTGGGAAAAAAAAGATAAAAATTTCATTTGGGTACAGTGTTGTATGACCGCGTAATTGTCATTCAAAGTGTGAGAGCGCTGAAAGCTGAAAAATTGGCCTGGGCAGGAAGGGGGGGTGAAAGTGCCCGGTATTGAAGTGGTTGGTACTTGCCATTTGCTCATTTTTCTTATATGCCTTTTAAATAGATCTAATCCTAATCGCTAAAATCTCCTGTAAGCTCCAGCAGGTTCAGAAGTTTAAATCTGGAGTTTCATTAAAGAGGAACTGCAGTCTGCACACATAATTTGTAATAACAAACATATTTGCCATTCTGAAGCTTCCCTCCAACCACTCTGTATATTATTTTATATATACTGTGATTCTGTACTTGCTAAATCTGCTGCAGAAATCTCCATCCACTGAGTCTGGCTGCAGCCATTTTAACTGTGGGCAGCTGAAGCTGCTGCCTGTTCACTTCCTGGATTTACACAGACACACCTCCAGCTCTGCAGCTCTCATTGGCCCTCTTATGACTCACCCCCCCCCTATCTTCCTGGCAAACTCTCAGGAGAGTGAGAGAGAGAGCTGTGCATGATGTCATAAGCAGAACTTTAGTAATTTTTTCATCTTTCTTTCTTTTAAATCTTCTGCCCTTGTGGTTTTAACTTTGGGTAGTAAAACTTTTTTTTTTTTGCCAGCAAATCCCTTATACGGCCCACTTCCTGTTTCTTGTCTGGTCATTAGCCTAGAGCAGTGATGGCGAACCTTGGCGCCCCAGATGTTTTGGAACTACATTTTCCATGATGCTCATGCACTCTGCAGTGTAGCTGAGCATCATGGGAAATGTAGTTTCAAAACATCTGGGGGTGCCAAGGTTCGCCATCACTGCTCTAGGCTAATGACCAGACAAGAAACAGGAAGTGGGCCGTATAAGGGATTTGCTGGCAAAAAAAAAAATGTTTTACTACCCAAAGTTAAAACCACAAGGGCAGAAGATTTAAAAGAAAGAAAGATGAAAAAATTACTGAAGTTCTGCTTTTAAAATAATACCCGGTGATCTTGCTTGTTTAGGCACTTCCTGTTAAAGGGGGACAACTCCCCAACCATGACACTACCTGCCTGGAGTTTGCATGTTCTCCCTGCGCCTGCGTGGGTTTCCTCTGGTTTCCTCCCACACTCCAAAGACATGCTGGTAGGTTAATTGGATCCTGTCTAAATTGTCCCTAGTATGTATTAATGTGAGTTAGGGACCTTAGATTGTAAGCTCCTTGAGGGTAGGGACCGAGGTGAATGTACAATGTATATGTAAAGCGCTGTGTAAATTGACAGCGCTATATAAGTGCCTTAAATTAATAATAATTGTAAGCGTGCTGCTGCGTTGTCACTCTGGAAAGTAAATGCGGCCATCCTGCCAATCTTTGCACAGGCACGGTCCATCGTCATCACTGTCCGGTCCAGAGGACAGACATTGCAGTGATTTGCATGGAGACAGGAAGTGTCTGAAAGAGCCCGGAGGAGATCAGCAGATGCAGGTTCTTTTCCTCCTCCACTAAAAAGTTACGACTTCAGAGTTGTAAAGGCAGGTTACCATCTGCTGCAGGGACGGGGTTTCCGGGGGTTTTTGTATCCAGCCTTTAGTCCCTGATTATCCATCTGCACCATTACTGACTTTTCTGAAGTCCCCTGATTTACTGACGCTGGGTCTGGGATGACATCAGGTGCTATATTTGTCCCCTGTCACTTCTCCCCTCCCTCCCTCCCTCCCTCCCCCTGTCAGCTGTAATCCTGTACAAGTGTGAATACAAGGCCCCGTACAGCAGGTGCTGCTACATCTGTTTCCTCTGCAGGGAAGGAGCCACTACCCAGAATGCATCAGTAGATCATGTGCTGAAGCTGACATCTGACATCGGGACAGCTGCGGGGAACCCTCACATTGATGGCGACACTCGCAGTGTGTTTGTAAACAGACGCCTGATTATCCCCCCCCCCCCCCCCCCTGTACATCTGGGGTCCACCTTAAGGTGTTCCCGCTTGCGATTTTTGTGTGGGCGATTTTTACGCAAATTCGGCATGTCGCTCATAGGGCAGCCTATGCGCTTCAAAAATCCTCCTCCTTTTTGGGCAACATGCTTCATGCAGTTTTTAAGGCTGGGTTCACATATATGCGAATTGGATGCGTTTTTTTTAAAAAATGTGAATATGACCGCCTCTCAATGGAGCTCTGCATTTTGTAAAGTACTGCATGCCGCAGTCAAGCCTGTTGATATGATTGGGCTGAAATCATAATGCACCGGGATCGCAAGTGAATCGCACATGAGCACACAGTGCGTTCCTGTGCGATTCATGGTATGAAGGGGCCATAAGACTTGGATGAATGCGCATTTGTGCGCAGGGCAGCCTATTTATTTCAATAAGAAACGAGAAACGTTGGGAAAAAAGTTCTCGCCCATTTTTTTTTTGTAAACCGCAGCCCACCAAACCGCGTGACGCTGCAGAAGCATGTGTTTTTACAGCTGTACCCGTGTTTGCTAGATGCGTGGGGGTGGCATTTAAAAATTTGCGGGACCCGCGTGTGTTTCTGTGCCGTTCTGTGTCTAACCGCGCCACAGTCTAGGGATGCACCGATATATCGGCCGCCAAAAAAATCATCAGCCGAAAATAGGACAAATCTCAGGTCGCTAGAAATTGCATCCTGGAGCCTGGGCTTTTGTCAGCCCGTCCACTGGGATCACACAGCCCTGAGCTGATACCACCTCGCCCGCTCCAAGCCTGGCACTGAGGCTGCTGCCAGCTCCCCCGTCCACTGCGCCTCGCCATTGGTTGAGCGACCCGCCAGTCTGGAGAATCCGGGCAGCGATTGGCTAAGGCGGGGGTGACTAGGGCTGGCACTTGCTTCAGCCTTGGTGTCAGTGGTGAAGCTGAGTTCATGACAAGTGAAGCAGGGGAATAGGATCCAGGTTTTCATGCAATCACTCACCCCAAGAAAGACCCCGCCCCCCCCTCCTTATGTGTGTGGCCTCCACCATAATAGCGGGGGGGGGGGGGGGGGTGTTATTGAAGCTGGAATGTTATAAATTACAGTTGTTGGCAGACCTGGGAAATGGAACAGCTGCAGAGGAGATGACAATAACCTCCTGATGTGGTCACCACTGGCAAGGTATGAGTGCGGTGGTCCTGTTGTCATCCAAGGGAAGAGCAATAGGATTGTATGTAGACCTTTTATTTTATCTATAATGATATTGGGGGTTTATTTACTAAAACTGGAGAGTGCAAAATCTGGTGCAGCTGTGCACAGTAGCCAATCGGCTTCTAACTTCAGCTTGTTCAATAAGCCCTGGTTCACATTGATGCGATTTGACATGGCAAATCGGTGGCAATGGCAGTCCCCGAATCGATGCATCGCCGCACCAATTCCCAAAAGTAGTTTCTGTACTACTTTTGGCGATTTCAAGGTGCGATTTCCATTGACATCTGTGCAGAAACCCGCACAGATGTCTCTGAAATCGCCCCCTGAAGTCGGGACCGACATGCGGGAATGAAATTGTGCAAGTTCACCTGAACTCACATGATTTCATTCCCGCAGCTCAGTGTGAACCAAGGCTGAGGCTGGGTTTACACTGGTGCGACAAACGCTCTGACATTGGGAGCTCATGTCGCATGACGTGTGAAAATCAATGTTTCCCTATGAGACCCGTCTTAACTGGTCCGTCACAAGTCGGTCCGACTTTAAAAATGCTCCCTGTACTACTTTGGTCCGACATTGATCCTACTTCAGCCCATTGAATATCATTGAAGTTGGGTCAAAGTCGGATCGCCGTCTTGCATGATCTTGAGGGGGAACTCCACGCCAAATTTTAATTAAAAAACCGGCATGGGTTCCCCCTCCAAGAGCATACCAGGCTCTTCGGTCTGATATGGATTTTAAGGGGAACCCCCTACGCCGGAAAAACAGCGTGGGGGTCCCCCCAAAATCCATACCAGACCCTTATCAGAGCAAGCAGCACAGCCGGTAAGGAAAGGGGGGGTGGGGACAAGCGAGCACCCCCCCCCCTCCTGAACCGTACCAGGCCGGGCTGCGTGCTCAGATAAGGGTCGGGTATGAATTTTGGGGGGACCCCCACGCTGTTTTTTCGGCGTAGGGGGATTCCCGTTAAAATCCATATCAGCCTGAAGGGCCTGGTATGCCCTCGGAGGGGGAACCCAATGCCGGTTTTTTATTTAAAATTTGGCATGGAGTTCCCCCTCAAGATTCATACCAAAAACAGTGCCTGGTATTGGCGGGGATCCAAGTCAGATCCCTGTTCATTGAAGTTGGACGCGTCTCTGACTTCAAGTCACAGGGCAAAGTCGGATCCAAAGTAGGAAAAGTGTTGTGTCGCACCAGTGTAAACCCGGCCTAAAACCTGGAAGCTGATTGGTTACTATGCACAGCTGCACCAAATTTTGCACTCTCCATATTCATAAATCAGCCCCATTGTGTTATGTACTAAGTCTTTGTATATAGTATTCATCGTGGACAGCTTGGCACCTAACGGGGGGTCATAGTGTGCTGATCCTTCCATACCTCCTGTTAATGAATTCTAGACCTCTCCTATACTCATAGGTCTGTTCACACTTGGATGTAGGGGCAAAGCACACTAAAACACATCACATTACAATGCATGGCAAAGCACCCGCTCTTTATGCGGTACGTTGTGGTTGTGTGCATTGTGAACGGCACCGCAACCCATTGTACTGTGGAGCATCACACACTGGAATGTACCACATCCTATGCATTGTACATTGTGGCACGTTTTTTTTCTCTTCATCTGTTGTGGTATGTTGGTTGTTTTTGCTGCTTTTTCAGCTGTAAATATTTTTGTTTAGGCCAATGAAAAAAACTAGGAGGAGGAGACGGTGCATGCGAATGCGTGAAAACGCACGGGTTACGTACGGGTTTCAGGCGCTCCCATTAACCCTTTCACTGCACACATTTAAAAAATAAAATAAAATCATTTTAGGCCTGAAGATTAGTTAAAACCCCCAAACATATATTTTCTGAAAGCTGAGACCTTGGAGAATAAAATAGTGGTAGTTCCAAGTTTTTATGTAGCACGATATTTGCACAATGGGCTACCGAGTGCAAAATGTCTGTGAAAAACACACTAAAATAGATTTTAGGGCACACAAATGCAATATGCTCCCCAGTTTTGTAGAACCACCTTTCGCTGCAATTACAGCTACAAGTCTTTTTGGGGATGTCTCTACCAGCTTTGCACATCTAGAGAGTGACATTTTCGCCCATTCTTCTTTGCAAAATAGCTCAAGCTCTGTCAGATTGGATGGAGAGCGTCTTTGAACAGCAATTGTCAAGTCTTGCCACAGATTCTCAATTGGATTTAGGTCTGGACTTTGACTGGGCCATTCTAATACATGATGGATATGCTTTGCTCTAAACCATTCTATTGTAGCTCTGGCTGTATGTTTAGGGTCGTTGTCTTGCTGGAAGGTGAACCTCCGCCCCAGTCTCAAGTCTTTTGCAGACTCTAATAGGGTGCACGCGCGATCGGAAATGCCGCCAGCAAAACTCCAATGAGAACTTTTTGTTGGAAAATGCGACCGTGTGTACGCTCCATCGGATTTTTGCAGGCAGAATTCCAGCCAGCAAAAGATTGAGAGCAGGTTCTCTATTTTTCGGTCGGGAAAAGTTCCTATCCGAAAATGTATTCGTCTGTATGCAATTCGGACGCGCAAAAAAATCACGCATGCTCGGAAACAATTTGACGCATGCTTGGAAGCATTGAACTTCATTTTCGTGGCTCATCGTAGTGTTGTACGTCACCTCATTCTTGATGGTCAAAAGTTCAACTTTTGTGTGACCGTGTGTATACATGGCAAGCTTGAGCGGAATTCCGTCGGAAAAACCATCCAAGATTTTTCTGACGGAAATTCCGATCGTGTGTACGTGGCATGACAGGTTTATGGGAAGATTGCTCCATCCATCTTCCCATAAACTCTGACCAGCTTCCCTGTTCCTGCTGAAGAAAAGCATCCCCACAACATGATGCCACCACCATGTTTCACAGTGGGGATGGTGTGTTCAGGGTGATGTGTAGTGTTAGTTTTCCGCCACACATAGTGTTTTGCTTTTAGGCCAAAAAGTAAAATTTTGGTCTCATCTGACCAGAGCACCTTCTTCCACATGTTTGCTGTGTCCCCCACATGGCTTCCTGGAAACGGGAATTCTTATGGCTTTCTTTCAACAATGGCTTTCTTCTTGCCACTCTTCCATAAAGGTCAGATTTGTGGAGTGCACTACTAATACTTGTCCTGTGGACAGATTCTCCCACCTGAGCTGTGGATCTCTGCAGCTCCTCCAGAGTTACCATGGGCCTCTTGGCTGCTTCTCTGATTAATGCTCTCCTTGCCCGGCCTGTCAGTCTAGGTGGACGGCCATGTCTTGGTAGGTTTGCAGTTGTGCCATACTATTTCCATTTTCAGATGATGGATTGAACAGTGTTCCGTGAGATGTTCAAAGCTTGGGATATTTTTTTTTATAACCTAAACCTGCTTTAAACTTCTCCACAACTTTATATCCATGACTTGTCTGGTGTATTCCTTGGCCTTCATGATGCTGTTTGTTCACTAAGGTTCTCGGACAAACCTCTGAGGGCTTCACAGAACAGCTGTATTTATACTGAGATTAAATTACACACAGATGGACTCTATTTACTAATTAGGTCACTTCTGAAGGCGATTGGTTCCTCTAGATTTTAGTTAGGGGTATCAGAGTAAAGGGGGCTGAATACAAATTCACGCCACACTTTTCACATATTTATTTGTAAACAATTTGGAAAACCATTTATCATTTTCCTTTCACTTCACAATTATGTGCCACTTTGTGTTGGTCTATCACATAAAATCCCAATAAAATACATTTACGTTTTTGGTTGTAACATGACAAAATGTGGAAAATTTCAAGGGGTGTGAATACTTTTTCCAGGCACTGTATTTCTGAACTTTATGTGTTAATCTTGGCTGGGTTTTAGTTTTCTCAAGACAACTGTGTGAAATCCTGAGTGTAATTCTATATCTGGTTAACCTTCTGCTCGGCCTGGGTGAAATGTCTTGAGGTGACAATTAGAGTGATGAGATCCAATTTGCCAGAAGCGCCGTCCATCCGGCTGCTGTGCGTTTCTGAACACTCGGGTAAAGTGCGATCCGTCCTCTCACCTCCGCCCAGCATTATACTTCATATATATGGATTATGGTCACTAGTATTAAACCCTCAATGTTTTATAGATTAATACATTGAGCACAATAAAATTACCATTCCCCAGTAAACATTCCCCTTGGCGCCGGCGCCTCCTAGCCCTTTAGGGGTTTTCAAATGCCGGGAGGCAGGGTCCATGATCATGTGACCATCCATAATTGGCTGTCACATGATCGGAAAACTACTTGCGATCAGGAGCTTTCTGTTATCCGGGGCGCGCGCTCTTTGCACAGCTGTGTTGGCAATGTGCTACACAATTATGCGGCTGCTTGGCGCCAAGGCCCACCCGCCAAGAGGCTGCTTATTTACGTGCCGTTGGTGCCAAGTGGTTAATCAGCTGCTTGAAAGTGTTAACTACGTTTTAGGGCTCGACAAATCCCAGGCGCCAGATCGCCATGGCAACTAGAAATTGCATCCTGGCACCTGGGCTTTTGTCAGCCCATTCACTGGGATCACACAGCCCGAGCTGACACCACCTCGCCCGCTCCGTTTTAGCGGCGCTTTTTTTGTCGCTTTTAGTCCGCTAGCGGAGGCGATTTTTACCAAAAAAGGAAAGGTAAAAAGTCCTGTTTTGCGGACTTTAAGGCACTTTGGAAGCGCTGCCCATTCATTGCAACCCGCTGCTTGCAGGACTTTTCGTAACGTCCCACAAGCGCACCGCCCCAGTGTGAAAAGACACACTGCAATGAATGGGAGGCGCTTTTCAGGCGCTTTTCAGAGGCTATTTCTAGCACTAAAGCGCCTGAAACCGCCTGTGTGAAAGGGGTCTTGGCGCACTTTCACACTGAGACGCGGGGGCATCGGCAGTACTTTTAGCGACGCTTTACCGTCCTTTTAGTGGCGCTTTTCGGCCGCTAGCAGTGCGCTTTTAACCCCTGCTATCAGCTGAATAAAGGCCCTTTATTTCAATGGGCAGGGAGCAGTGTATACACCGCTCCTAAAGCGCTGCAAAGATGCTGCTTGCAGGACTTTTCTTAATGTCCCGCAAGCGCACCGCCCCAGTGACAGGAGTGGCGCTTTACAGGGGCTTTTTTTTTAGCGCTATAGCGCCTGTAAAGCACCTCAGTGTGAAAGTAGCCTTTTATTCCCTGCTTTGTAGGGAAAGAAAATCCATCATATCCCTTCTGACAGGACAGAACTCTGCCTTGTTTACATAGCACAGCTCTGTTCTGTGTTTCTCCTTGACGATCAGCAGGTGCCGGTGGACATCCATTGGCCGGCACCCGCTAATCAGTTTGTGCTGTGTCTAATCACAACAGAGCTGCGGCACGCATGCGTGCCCCCCCCCACTCAGGAGTGCTGGATAACATACTAGGTACGTGAGCCAGTGCAGAGCAGCCGCTCTACCGCAGTAAGAGTACATGGGACGGTCCACAAGCGGGTAAGGTCGTGGTATAACCTCTGTCAAGTTGTTTTGCCTTCTGTGCTCTCTTGGAGAGATTTCCCATCACTTCCTGTCCCACAGCCAAAACAGGAAGTGAGAGGAAATCCCCCTTCAAAGTGAGGGAATCCCTGGTTGTCACCTTAGTGGACTCATTGGAAGATTTCCTCTTGGTTCCTGTTCTGGAGATAACCCAAAATTTGGGATTTTCTTTCGGTGATAATGGCCACCCGGACAAATGAGAGGGTGAATCACGAAGCATAGACAGCAGTAAAAACGTGACTGGGTCTAACTCCTAAAATCTGTTGAAAAAAAAAGGTTTTGTTTTTTTTTTTTTTTTTTTTTTTTTTAAATAAAATTAAAATGCTATTTTCACCTTTTTTTTTTTTAACATTTGTTGCATCTCCTGCTCCTCCTGATCTCCTGCCACCTCTCTGCAGCCACGTCCTGCTTCTATGAGCTCCAGTGATGGCTGCATGGTATTCCTAAGGCCCCTTTCACACTTGTGCGACTTGTCCTGCGACTTGGGACTGCAAAGTCTCATGACAAGTCTTACTCCATCAGTTTCAATGAGTAACATTCATATCTGTGCGACTTCAAGGTAGTACCTGCACTACTTTGGTCCGACTTTGAGGGCCCTAGACCTCAACATTGCACAGGCATTGCTTCAAGTCGCGTCAAAATCGCGCGACTTTCAGGTCACCCAAGTGTGAAAGGGGCCTTAGGGTGGGCTTTATGATGGTGATAACAGTGGACCATGGCTGCAGATTGAACAAATATTGAAACTGACTTCCTATAACATGTTAAAGCCGATCTGAGATTTTAGTGTTGGGTATTGTGTGCCAAGCATTCTTTTTTCCTCCCAGAATTTGAAACAAAGACAAGGCAGTAGTGATTTCCGGCATTGCAGCAGCAAAAAATGAGATTGCGTTGAGGGAAGATTGCGGCGTAAGGGAAGGAGAGGTTAGATGAATGGAGTGAACGGAGTATCTGATACCCGGGCTGCTCTCCCTGCCTCCTCCATCACCCGGCTGCCATCAGATGAAAGGCACGCCACTTATTATTATTACAGTCATGACCGTAACCAGAAGAAGAAAGGAGGGGTGGGCGCTGCTCGCTGGGCAAAGTGCTAGACTGGCACATCGATGCCCCATGACCCCTGTGCTGGCCAGGATCAACCCTCCGTGTGGGAAAAGAATTGTGCACTGTGTTTTTTTTTTCCTGCATTTTCTCTCCTCATTTTTTTTTTTTTTTGGCGAGCCAATCGGATTTAACGGTCAGCCCCATTCACTGCGTCTGCAGAATGTTCCGGAGGATGGCTGTGGGCCTCTTTGTGTAACCAGAGCTGCGTTGCTTTTATACACTGTGTTGTTCTGTAGGCTTAATACTAGGAAGACCTGGAGTTATCCAACAGTGATCACAGAATAGTGGGGTCCACAAAGATGCTTAGTACCCCCCTGTGCTCCAGACTAGAGGGTTGCCTATCTACAGTGTGTCTGGAAAGTATTCACATCGCTTCACTTTTTCTCCATTTTTTTTATGTTACAGCCTTATACCAAAATGGATTAAATTCATTATTTTCCTCAAAATTCTACAAACAATAACCCATAATGACAACATGAAAGAAGTTTTGTTTGAAATCTTTGTAAATTTATTAAAAATAAAAAACGAAAAAAATCCCAAGCTCAATACTTTGTTGAAGCACCTTTTGGCACCAATTACAGCCTCAAGTCTTTTTGAGTATGATGCTATAAGCTTGGGCAGTCTCTCCCATTCCTCTTTGCAGGACCTCTCAAGCTCCATCAGGTTGGATGGGGAGCGTCGGTGCACAGCCATTTTCATATCTCTCCAGAGATGTTCAATTGGGTTCAAGTCTGGGCTCTGGCTGGGCCATTCAAGGACATTCACAGAGTTGCCCCTTAGCCACTCCTTTGTTATCTTGTCTGTGT
>NC_133324.1:910232239-910342756 GCF_042186555.1 Aquarana catesbeiana | reverse complement strand
GGCTGCATTCACACTTTGCGTTCTGGAATTGCGGGCAGAATTACTGCAATTGCTAAATTGCGCGGCAATTGCTGCAAAACATGCAACGCACATTTTGGGTGCCATTATCCTTTAATGTCACCCCAGACACGATGCGATTCTGCCGCAGTGATCGTGCAGTAATCTTGGCAAACCATACTCTCCCGACCCCCGAGTACCATACTCTCCAGACCCGAGTACCATACTCTCCCGACCCCCCCAGTACAATGCCCCCCTGACCCCCCCCAAGCACAATGCCCTCCTGACCCCTCAGTACCATACCCTCCTGACCCCTGGTACTATACTCTCCAGACTCCCGTACAATGCCCTCCTGACCCCTCAGTACAATGCCCTCCTGACCCCCCCAGTACCATACTCTCCTGACCCCCCAGTACAATGCCCTGCTGACCACTCAGTACCATACTCTCCACACCGCCCCCGAGTACCATACTCTGCTGACCCCCCCCAGTACAATGCCCTCCTGACCTCCCCAGTACAATGCCCTTCTGACTCCAAAGCACCATACTCTCCTGACCCCCCAGTACAATGCCCTCCAAACGCCTCAGTACTATATTCTCATGACCCCCGGAAGACCATACTCTCCTGACCCCTCAGTATAATGCCCTCCTGACCCCTCAGTACCATACACTCCTGACCCCCAAGTACAATGCCCCCAAACCCCTCAGTACTATATTCTCCTGACCCCCGGAAAACCATACTCTCCTGACCCCTCAGTATAATGCCCTCCTGACTCCTCAGTACCATACTCTCCTGACCCCTCAGTACCATACTCTCCTGACCCCTCAGTACCATACTCTCCTGACCCCTCAGTACCATACTCTCCTGACCCTCAGTACCATACTCTCCTGACCCCTCAGTACCATACTCTCCTGACCCCCCAGTACCATACTCTCCTGACCCCCCAGTACCATACTCTCCTGACCCCCCAGTACCATACTCTCCTGACCCCCCAGTACCATACTCTCCTGACCCCCCAGTACAATGCTCTCCTGACCCCCCAGTACAATGCTCTCCTGACCCCTCAGTACCATACTCTCCTGACCCCTCAGTACCATACTCTCCTGACCCCCCCCCAGTACAATGCTCTCCTGACCCCTCAGTACAATGCTCTCCTGACCCCTCAGTACCATACTCTCCTGACCCCCCAGTACAATGCTCTCCTGACCCCCCAGTACAATGCTCTCCTGACCCCTCAGTACATACTCTCCTGACCCCCCAGTACAATGCTCTCCTGACCCCCCCAGTACAATACCCTCCTGAACCCCCCTCCCCATGTATTTAAAAATTGCATGAAGCTTGCCGCTCCTGCTCCTTTTTGGACAACAAACACACATAAGGCAGCCCATTTAAGTATATGGGCTGGCCCTAGACGACACGCAGATTTGCGATGTGAAATTCACGTAGCGGAAACACTCTTTCCCACTACGCAATGTGTGAGCAAGGCCTATGGGCCCACTCACACACCGGCATTTCTGGCGTATCTTTAATTTGTGTACCCCGGGGGTATTTCCATCATGAATGGCTGTGTGTGGCTGTACACAGTACATCGCTCCTTCCATAAACCCGTACAGACTGCGTCCAATGTTATATGTCATAGCGGTGCAAACCTGTGTATAACGCCATACAGACATTCAGTACTATGGTCACCTGTACATGGTAACTGTGTATCCTGGGCGTGAAAACACTACTCCTTCTCTATGAAATCATTTTTAGTGTAGTGAAAGGGATTTTAAGTAATAAAACTGAAAATAAGCCAGCCACATTCCCTTTGTAGACAGAGTATGCCAATTTATGAAGACTTTCAGTTCCATCTCTAAAGTAGTATTAAACCCAAAATGTAATATATTGCAGCTTACCAATCATTCGATGTGGTGGCTGCATTCATTTTCTTTTCTTAGGCTCTTCTGTTTTCACCTGGCGATCTGCCCAGTAACACACCTCCTGTATTGGTGAGACACCACTCTGGATGAATGAGCATAGGAGGCACAGCAGACAGAAGCATTCTTAGTCTGGGGGGAGGGGAGTATTAGATGTACTAGCAGATTTAATTAGAAGCCAAACTCCAGCTCACACTAATTAGTTATATCAAACAGTTTTTTTTCCCATCTAGGATAAAGGTTTTACAGCAATAAATAAAAGCTGATCATTGTAAGCAACCCTGCCAGTGTTAAGAGGTTTGTCACATCCATGTAAACTGATACATTCTGCTGGAGAGCGCGTGCTTTTGAAAAACACATTTAGCCCTCATACACACAGGCTGTTAAAAAAACGTTATGAAAACGCCAGTATCTCTGCAGTGATTTTTTTAAACTTTTTTCAGCGTTTTTCAGCGTTTTTGCAATAGCGTTTTTTAGCGATTTTGAGCGTTTTTCCGCGTTAGCGTTTTTGAGCGTTTTTTTTTTTTTTTTTCAATGGATCAAAAACGCTAAAAAACGTTGGTGAATGACGTTTTTGAGCGTTTTTGAGCGTTTTGAGCGTTTTTCAGCATTAGAGCATTTTTACAGCTGAAAAACGTCTCTCAGAACCCACTGGTCCTGGGTTTTTTTTTACAGCTTAAAAACGCCTATGCCACTTGCAGCTCAAAAACGCCTAGGTGGGCATGAAGCCATAGACTAACATAGACAGGCCTTTTTAAGCTGCAAAAAAAGCTCAAAAAAGCAGCTGTAAAAACGTCCGTGTGCATGAGGACTTACTGGCTGGATCACCAGGTGAAAATAGAAGAAAGAAAGCCTAAAAAAATAAAACGAATGCAGTCATCACATTCGTGAGCTGCAACATAATACCCGTACTCATTTACCAGGGAGTAGTGTAAATAAAAAAAGACAGGAGCAGTTTTCGTGTGGCCTCCGCCCACTTGTGACGTCGTCGTCCAGCATGCCCCAGTTTTTGATGTCACAAGGGGGTGGGGGTGACCCGTGACGTCATCGAGTGGCCCTGCCACTTAGTTTATTTAGCAGAGCTGTCATTCTGCAGGAGCCAGCGTAGGGTCCGGTCCCTAATTTTTTTAGGGGGTTGCCGGTCTGCGTTTATCGTGATTGACGTTGGATCTACACCGGGGGACAATTTTTTTTTAGATTTTTATTTCTTTAATAAAGGACTAATAAGCCCCATACCGTTTTTTTTTTTGTTTGTTTTTTTATACATTTTAGCGTTTTTTTTTTTTTAAATTGTTAGTGCCGGCGTTCTTTTGTTTACATTCAGCTGTCAGCGGGAACGCCCGCTCCTTAACAACCTGCTAAATGCCGGCACTAAAAGTGCTCAACGCCGGAACAAAAATGCTTATTTGACAGTTTTTATTCCGGAATTTATAAAACTTCCTAGTGTGCATGGAGCCTAAAAAGGAATTGCTGTATGGTGATTTTTTTTAATAAACTGTCCACTAGATTCAGATTTTTACGCTGTCCCAGAGCTCCTCCTTCAATGGTGTGAATGGATAGAGATGACCACCATTTTCTGGACTCTCCTCCACCATGGCAGACACAAATAACATCGCCCCGATCCTGTCTCTGCTATCAGAGCGAGTTACCGCTTGTATAATATTATTCCAGGGCCTGCCGCCAGAATGAAGACAAATAAACCCACGGGCTCTGTAATAAAACCACCCGCAGGGGCCGTCATACGAGAAGGAACCACATGCCAGGTCGGGCCTACACAGGACACAATCCACACTCCCATCCATCCGCTTCACCGGCACAGAGCCTGCCAAGAGCTAACAAGGCCGGAGAAGACAAAATAAACACCACACGCCGGGAGAGGTCACTCAAATATTATTCCTGAGAAAAAAGAAATAATATTCATTTCAGGCTGGAAAGAACCGCATTCCACAAAGAAGACGTATCCGTGAGAACTTACACTATCCACATTCTCTGTTCAACTTCTCTCGTATCATTCTACATAAAAATAATAAAACTTGTCACCCGACAAAGAGAGACAGACAGAGAGAGCGAGAGAAAGAGCGAGAGGGAGATAGAGGGGGAGAAGGAGAGAGAGGGAGAGAGAGGGGGAGATTGAAACGGGGGAGAGTGAAAGAGGGGAGAGAGGGGGGAGAGTGAAAGGGGGGGGCGAGAGGGAGAGAGAGAGGGAGAGAGAGGGGGAGAGAGTGAAAGAGGGGGAGAGAGTGAAAGAGGGGGCGAGAGGGGGAGAGAGAGAGGTGGAGAGAGAGATGGAGAGAGAGAGAGAGGGGGTGAGGGAGAGAGAGAGGGGTTGAGGGAGAGAGAGAGAGAGAGAGAGAGAGAGAGAGAGGGGTTGAGGGAGAGAGAGAGAGGGGGGGGTGAGGGAGAGAGAGAGAGGGGGGGTGAGGGAGAGAGAGAGAGAGAGAGAGAGAGAGAGAGAGGGGGGGGTGAGGGAGAGAGAGAGAGAGAGGGGTTGAGGGAGAGAGAGAGAGGGGGGGGGTGAGGGAGAGAGAGAGAGAGAGAGAGAGAGAGAGAGAGAGAGAGAGAGAGAGAGGGGGTGAGGAGAGAGAGAGAGAGAGAGAGAGAGAGAGAGAGAGAGAGAGAGAGAGAGAGAGAGAGAGAGAGAGGGGGGGGTGAGGGAGAGAGAGAGAGAGAGAGAGAGGGGGTGAGGGAGAGAGAGAGAGGGGGTGAGGGAGAGAGAGAGAGAGAGAGAGAGAGAGAGAGAGAGAGAGAGAGAGAGAGAGAGAGAGAGAGAGAGAGGGGGGGGTGAGGGAGAGAGAGAGAGAGAGAGAGAGAGAGAGAGAGAGAGAGAGAGAGAGAGAGAGAGGGGGTGAGGGAGAGAGAGAGGGGGGTGAGAGAGAGAGAGAGAGAGAGAGAGAGAGAGAGGGGGGGGGGTGAGAGAGAGAGAGAGAGAGAGAGAGAGAGAGAGAGAGAGAGAGAGAGAGGGGGTGAGGGAGAGAGAGAGAGAGAGAGAGAGAGAGAGAGAGAGAGAGAGAGAGGGGGTGAGGGAGAGAGAGAGAGGGGGTGAGAGCGTGGGTGAGAGAGCGGGTGAGAGAGAGAGAGCGGGTGAGAGAGCAGGTGAGAGAGGGCGAGAGAGAGAGAGAGAGGGGGCAAGACAGAGAGGGGGCGAGAGAGAGAGAGGGGGCGAGAGAGAGAGAGGGGGCGAGAGAGAGAGAGGGGGGCGAGAGAGAGGGGGCGAGAAAGAGAGGGGGCGAGAGAGAGGGGGCGAGAGAGAGGGGGCGAGAGAGAGGGGGCGAGAGAGAGGGGGCGAGAGAGAGGGGGCGAGAGAGAGGGGGCGAGAGAGAGGGGGCGAGAGGGGGCGGGCGAGAGGGGGGCGGGCGAGAGAGGGGGCGGGCGAGAGAGGGGGGCGGGCGAGAGAGGGGGTGGGCGAGAGAGGGGGCGGGCGAGAGAGGGGGCAGGCGAGAGAGGGGGCAGGCGAGAGAGGGGGCAGGCGAGAGAGAGGGTGTGAGAGAGAGTGAGTGAGAGAGAGGTGAGAAAAACAGGGAGGGGGAGGGAGGGGTGAGAGAGACAGAGGGGGAGAGAGTGAGGGCGAGAGAGAGGGGGTGAGAGAGGGGGGTGAAAGACAAAACAAAAGATTGAACACTTTGGCCTGAATGGCATCATGTCTGGAGGAAACCAGGCACCGCTCATCCCCTGGCCAATACCATCCCTACAGTGAAGCATGGTGGTGGGCAGCATCATGCTGTGGGGGATGTTTTTCAGCGGCAGGAAGCGGCAGGAACTGGTAGACTAGTCAGGACCGAGGGAAAGATGAATGCAGCAATGTACAGAGACGTCCTTGATGAAAACCTGCTCCAGAGCACTCTGGACCTCAGACTGGAGCAAAGGTTCATCTTGCAACAGGACAATGACCCTAAGCACACAGACAAGATAACAAAGGAGTGGCTAAGGGGCAACTCTGTGAATGTCCTTGAATGGCCCAGCCAGAGCCCAGACTTGAACCCAATTGAACATCTCTGGAGAGATATGAAAATGGCTGTGCACCGACGCTCCCCATCCAACCTGATGGAGCTTGAGAGGTCCTGCAAAGAGGAATGGGAGAGACTGCCCAAGCTTATAGCATCATACTCAAAAAGACTTGAGGCTGTAATTGGTGCCAAAAGGTGCTTCAACAAAGTATTGAGCTTGGAATTTCTTTCGTTTTTTATTTTTAATAAATTTACAAAGATTTCAAACAAAACTTCTCTTTCATGTTGTCATTATGGGTTATTGTTTGTAGAATTTTGAGGAAATAATGAATTTAATCCATTTTGGTATAAGGCTGTAACATAAAAAAAATGGAGAAAAAGTGAAGCGATGTGAATACTTTCCATACACACTGTAGATAGGCAACCCTCTAGTCTGGAGCACAGGGGCGTACTAAGCATCTTTGTGGACCCCACTATTCTGTGATCACTGTTGGATAACTCCAGGTCTTCCTAGTATTAAGCCTACAGAACAACACAGTGTATAAAAGCAACGCAGCTCTGGTTACACAAAGAGGCCCACAGCCATCCTCCGGAACATTCTGCAGACGCAGTGAATGGGGCTGACCGTTAAATCCGATTGGCTCGCCAAAAAAAAAAAAATGAGGAGAGAAAATGCAGGAAAAAAAAAACACAGTGCACAATTCTTTTCCCACACGGAGGGTTGATCCTGGCCAGCACAGGGGTCACGGGGCATCGATGTGCCAGTCTAGCACTTTGCCCAGCGAGCAGCACCCACCCCTCCTTTCTTCTTCTGGTTACGGTCATGACTGTAATAATAAGTGGCGTGCCTTTCATCTGATGGCAGCCGGGTGATGGAGGAGGCAGGGAGAGCGGCCCGGGTATCAGATACTCCGTTCACTCCATTCATCTAACCTCTCTTTCCCTTACGCCGCAATCTTCCCTCAACGCAATCTCATTTTTTGCTGCTGCAATGCCGGAAATCACTACTGCCTTGTCTTTGTTTCAAATTCTGGGAGGAAAAAAGAATGCTTGGCACACAATACCCAACACTAAAATCTCAGATCGGCTTTAACATGTTATAGGAAGTCAGTTTCAATATTTGTTCAATCTGCAGCCATGGTCCCACTGTTATCACCATCATAAAGCCCACCCTAAGGCCCCTTTCACACTTGGGCGACCTGAAAGTCGCGCGATTTTGACGCGACTTGAAGCAATGCCTGTGCAATGTTGAGGTCTAGGGCCCTCAAAGTCGGACCAAAGTAGTGCAGGTACTACCTTGAAGTCGCACAGATATGAATGGTACTCATTGAAACTGATGGAGTAAGACTTGTCATGAGACTTTGCAGTCCCAAGTCGCAGGACAAGTCGCACAAGTGTGAAAGGGGCCTTAGGAATACCATGCAGCCATCACTGGAGTTCATAGAAGCAGGACGTGGCTGCAGAGAGGTGGCAGGAGATCAGGAGGAGCAGGAGATGCAACAAATGTTAAAAAAAAAAAAAAAAAAAAAAAGTGAAAATAGCATTTTAATTTATTTAAAAAAAAAAAAAAAAAAAAAAACAAAACCTTTTTTTTCAACAGATTTAGGAGTTAGACCCAGTCACGTTTTTACTGCTGTCTATGCTTCGTGATTCACCCTCTCATTTGTCCGGGTGGCCATTATCACCGAAAGAAAATCCCAAATTTTGGGTTATCTCCAGAACAGGAACCAAGAGGAAATCTTCCAATGAGTCCACTAAGGTGACAACCAGGGATTCCCTCACTTTGAAGGGGATTTCCTCTCACTTCCTGTTTTGGCTGTGGACAGGAAGTGATGGGAAATCTCCCCAACAGGGCACAGAAGGCAAAACAACCTGACAGGGGTTATACCACGACCTTACCCGCTTGTGGACCGTCCCTTGTACTCTTACTGCGGTAGAGCGGCTTGCTCTGCACTGGATCACGTACCTAGTATGTTATCCAGCACGCCCGAGTAAGGGGGGGGACGCGCATGCGTGCCGCAGCTCTGTTGTGATTAGACACAGCACAAACCGATTAGCGGGTGCCGGCCAATGGATGTCCACCGGCACCTACTGATTGTCAAGGAGAAACACAGAACAGAGCTCTGCCTATGTAAACAATGCAGAGTTCTGTCCTGTCAGAAGGGATGTGATGGATTTTCTTTCCCTACAAAGTCAGGGAGTAAAATCCATCACATCCCTAAGGCTACTTTCACACTGAGGCGCTTTACAGTCGCTATAGCGCTAAAAAAAAGCCCCTGTAAAGCGCCACTCCTGTCACTGGGGCGGTGCGCTTGCGGGACATTAAAAAAAAAAAAAGTCCTGCAAGCAGAATCTTTGCAGCGCTTTAGGAGCAGTGTATACACTGCTCCCTGCCCATTGAAATAAAGGTCCTTTATTCAGCCGATAGCAGGGGTTAAAAGCGCACCGCTAGCGGCCAAAAAGCGCCACTAAAAGGACAGTAAAGCGTTGCTAAAAATACTGCCGACGCCCCCCGCGCCTCAGTGCGAAAGTGCGCCAAGACCCCTTTCACACAGGAGGTTTTCAGGTGCTTTAGTGCTAAAAATAGCCTCTGAAAGCGCCTGAAAACCGCCTCCCATTCATTGCAGTGTGTCTTTTCACACTGGGGCGGTGCGCTTGTGGGACGTTACGAAAAGTCCTGCAAGCAGCGGGTTGCAATGAATGGGCAGCGCTTCCAAAGTGCCTTAAAGTCCGCAAAACAGGACTTTTTACCTTTCCTTTTTTGGTAAAAATCGCCTCCGCTAGCGGACTAAAAGCGACACAAAAAGCGCCGCTAAAACGGAGCGGGCGAGGTGGTGTCAGCTCGGGCTGTGTGATCCCAGTGAATGGGCTGACAAAAGCCCAGGTGCCAGGATGCAATTTCTAGTTGCCATGGCGATCTGGCGCCTGGGATTTGTCGAGCCCTAAAACGTAGTTAACACTTTCAAGCAGCTGATTAACTTCTTGGCACCAACGGCACGTAAATAAGAAGCCTCTTGGCGGGTGGGCCTTGGCGCCAAGCAGCCGCATAATTGTGTAGCACATTGCCAACACAGCTGTGCAAAGAGCGCGCGCCCCGGATAACAGAAAGCTCCCGATCGCAAGTAGCTCTCCGATCATGTGACAGCCAATTATGGATGGTCACATGATCATGGACCCTGCCTCCCGGCATTTGAAAACCCCTAAAGGGCTAGGAGGCGCCGGCGCCAAGGGGAATGTTTACTGGGGAATGGTAATTTTATTGTGCTCAATGTATTAATCTATAAAACATTGAGGGTTTAATACTAGTGACCATAATCCATATATATGAAATATAATGCTGGGCGGAGGTGAGAGGACGGATCGCACTTTACCCGAGTGTTCAGAAACGCACAGCAGCCGGATGGACGGCGCTTCTGGCAAATTGGATCTCATCACTCTTAATTGTCACCTCAAGACATTTCACCCAGGCCGAGCAGAAGGTTAACCAGATATAGAATTACACTCAGGATTTCACACAGTTGTCTTGAGAAAACTAAAACCCAGCCAAGATTAACACATAAAGTTCAGAAATACAGTGCCTGGAAAAAGTATTCACACCCCTTGAAATTTTCCACATTTTGTCATGTTACAACCAAAAACGTAAATGTATTTATTGGAATTTTATGTGATAGACCAACACAAAGTAGCACATAATTGTGAAGTGAAAGGAAAATGATAAATGGTTTTCCAAATTGTTTACAAATAAATATGTGAAAAGTGTGGCGTGAATTTGTATTCAGCCCCCTTTACTCTGATACCCCTAACTAAAATCTAGAGGAACCAATCGCCTTCAGAAGTGACCTAATTAGTAAATAGAGTCCATCTGTGTGTAATTTAATCTCAGTATAAATACAGCTGTTCTGTGAAGCCCTCAGAGGTTTGTCCGAGAACCTTAGTGAACAAACAGCATCATGAAGGCCAAGGAATACACCAGACAAGTCATGGATATAAAGTTGTGGAGAAGTTTAAAGCAGGTTTAGGTTATAAAAAAAAATATCCAAGCTTTGAACATCTCACGGAACACTGTTCAATCCATCATCTGAAAATGGAAATAGTATGGCACAACTGCAAACCTACCAAGACATGGCCGTCCACCTAGACTGACAGGCCGGGCAAGGAGAGCATTAATCAGAGAAGCAGCCAAGAGGCCCATGGTAACTCTGGAGGAGCTGCAGAGATCCACAGCTCAGGTGGGAGAATCTGTCCACAGGACAACTATTAGTTGTGCACTCCACAAATCTGACCTTTATGGAAGAGTGGCAAGAAGAAAGCCATTGTTTTAAGAAAGCCATAAGAATTCCCGTTTCCAGGAAGCCATGTGGGGGGACACAGCAAACATGTGGAAGAAGGTGCTCTGGTCAGATGAGACCAAAATTTTACTTTTTGGCCTAAAAGCAAAACACTATGTGTGGCGGAAAACTAACACTACACATCACCCTGAACACACCATGCCCACTGTGAAACATGGTGGTGGCATCATGTTGTGGGGATGCTTTTCTTCAGCAGGAACAGGGAAGCTGGTCAGAGTTTATGGGAAGATTGGATGGAGCAATCTTCCCATAAACCTGTCATGCCACGTACACACGATCGGAATTTCCGTCAGAAAAATCTTGGATGGTTTTTCCGACGGAATTCCGCTCAAGCTTGCCATGTATACACACGGTCACACAAAAGTTGAACTTTTGACCATCAAGAATGAGGTGACGTACAACACTACGATGAGCCACGAAAATGAAGTTCAATGCTTCCAAGCATGCGTCAAATTGTTTCCGAGCATGCGTGATTTTTTTTGCGCGTCCGAATTGCATACAGACGAATACATTTTCGGATAGGAACTTTTCCCGACCGAAAAATAGAGAACCTGCTCTCAATCTTTTGCTGGCTGGAATTCTGCCTGCAAAAGTCCGATGGAGCGTACACACGGTCGCATTTTCCAACAAAAAGTTCTCATTGGAGTTTTGCTGGCGGCATTTCCGATCGCGCGTGCACGCCATTAGAGTCTGCAAAAGACTTGAGACTGGGGCGGAGGTTCACCTTCCAGCAAGACAACAACCCTAAACATACAGCCAGAGCTACAATAGAATGGTTTAGAGCAAAGCATATCCATCATGTGTTAGAATGACCCAGTCAAAGTCCAGACCTAAATCCAATTGAGAATCTGTGGCAAGACTTGACAATTGCTGTTCAAAGACGCTCTCCATCCAATCTGACAGAGCTTGAGCTATTTTGCAAAGAAGAATGGGCGAAAATGTCACTCTCTAGATGTGCAAAGCTGGTAGAGACATCCCCAAAAAGACTTGCAGCTGTAATTGCAGCGAAAGGTGGTTCTACAAAACTGGGGAGCATATTGCATTTGTGTGCCCTAAAATCTATTTTAGTGTGTTTTTCACAGACATTTTGCACTCGGTAGCCCATTGTGCAAATATCGTGCTACATAAAAACTTGGAACTACCACTATTTTATTCTCCAAGGTCTCAGCTTTCAGAAAATATATGTTTGGGGGTTTTAACTAATCTTCAGGCCTAAAATGATTTTATTTTATTTTTTAAATGTGTGCAGTGAAAGGGTTAATGGGAGCGCCTGAAACCCGTACGTAACCCCGTGCTTTTTCACGCATTCGCATGCACCGTCTCCTCCTCCTAGTTTTTTTCATTGGCCTAAACAAAAATATTTACATCTGAAAAAGCAGCAAAAACAACCAACATACCACAACAGATGAAGAGAAAAAAAACTTGCCACAATGTACAATGCATAGGATGTGGTACATTCCAGTGTGTGATGCCCCACAGTACAATGGGTTGCGGTGCCGTTCACAATGCACACAACCACAACGTACCGCATATAGAGCGGGTGCTTTGCCATGTTGCCATGCATTGTAATGTGATGTGTTTTAGTGTGCTTTGCCCCTACATCCAAGTGTGAACAGACCTATGAGTATAGGAGAGGTCTAGAATTCATTAACAGGAGGTATGGAAGGATCAGCACACTATGACCCCCCGTTAGGTGCCAAGCTGTCCACGATGAATACTATATACAAAGACTTAGTACATAACACAATGGGGCTGATTTATGAATATGGAGAGTGCAAAATTTGGTGCAGCTGTGCATAGTAACCAATCAGCTTCCAGCTTTTAGGCCGGGTTTACACTGGTGCGACACAACACTTTTCCTACTTTGGATCCGACTTTGCCCTGTGACTTGAAGTCAGAGACGCGTCCAACTTCAATGAACAGGGATCTGACTTGGATCCCCGCCAATACCAGGCACTGTTTTTGGTATGAATCTTGAGGGGGAACTCCATGCCAAATTTTAAATAAAAAACCGGCATTGGGTTCCCCCTCCGAGGGCATACCAGGCCCTTCAGGCTGATATGGATTTTAACGGGAATCCCCCTACGCCGAAAAAACAGCGTGGGGGTCCCCCCAAAATTCATACCCGACCCTTATCTGAGCACGCAGCCCGGCCTGGTACGGTTCAGGAGGGGGGGGGGTGCTCGCTTGTCCCCACCCCCCCTTTCCTTACCGGCTGTGCTGCTTGCTCTGATAAGGGTCTGGTATGGATTTTGGGGGGACCCCCACGCTGTTTTTCCGGCGTAGGGGGTTCCCCTTAAAATCCATATCAGACCGAAGAGCCTGGTATGCTCTTGGAGGAGGAACCCATGCCGGTTTTTTAATTAAAATTTGGCGTGGAGTTCCCCTCAAGATCATGCAAGATGGCGATCCGACTTTGACCCAACTTCAATGATATTCAATGGGCTGAAGTAGGATCAATGTCGGACCAAAGTAGTACAGGGAGCATTTTTAAAGTCGGACCGACTTGTGACGGACCAGTTAAGACGGGTCTCATAGGGAAACATTGATTTTCACACGTCATGCGACATGAGCTCCCAATGTCAGAGCGTTTGTCGCACCAGTGTAAACCCAGCCTCAGCCTTGGTTCACACTGATCTGCGGGAATGAAATCATGCGAGTTCAGGAGAACTTGCACAATTTCATTCCCGCATGTCGGTCCCGACTTCAGGGGGCGATTTCAGAGACATCTGTGCGGGTTTCTGCACAGATGTCAATGGAAATCGCACCTTGAAATCGCCAAAAGTAGTACAGAAACTACTTTTGGGAATTGGTGCGGCGATGCATCGATTCGGGGGCTGCCATTGCCACCGATTTGCCATGTCAAATCGCATCAATGTGAACCAAGGCTTATTGAACAAGCTGAAGTTAGAAGCCAATTGGCTACTGTGCTGCACCAGATTTTGCACTCTCCAGTTTTAGTAAATAAACCCCCAATATCATTATAGATAAAATAAAAGGTCTACATACAATCCTATTGCTCTTCCCTTGGATGACAACAGGACCACCGCACTCATACCTTGCCAGTGGTGACCACATCAGGAGGTTATTGTCATCTCCTCTGCAGCTGTTCCATTTCCCAGGTCTGCCAACAACTGTAATTTATAACATTCCAGCTTCAATAACACCCCCCCCCCCCCACTATTATGGTGGAGGCCACACACATAAGGAGGGGGGGGGGGGGGTCTTTCTTGGGGTGAGTGATTGCATGAAAACCTGGATCCTATTCCCCTGCTTCACTTGTCATGAACTCAGCTTCACCACTGACACCAAGGCTGAAGCAAGTGCCAGCCCTAGTCACCCCCGCCTTAGCCAATCGCTGCCCGGATTCTCCAGACTGGCGGGTCGCTCAACCAATGGCGAGGCGCAGTGGACAGGGGAGCTGGCAGCAGCCTCAGTGCCAGGCTTGGAGCGGGCGAGGTGGTATCAGCTCAGGGCTGTGTGATCCCAGTGGATGGGCTGACAAAAGCCCAGGCGCCAGGATGCAATTTCTAGCGACCTGAGATTTGTCCTATTTTCGGCTGATGATTTTTTTGGCGGCCGATATATCGGTGCATCCCTAGACTGTGGCGCGGTTAGACACAGAACGGCACAGAAACACACGCGGGTCCCGCAAATTTTAAATGCCACCCCCACGCATCTAGCAAACACGGGTACAGCTGTAAAAACACATGTTTCTGCAGCGTCACGCGGTTTGGTGGGCTGCGGTTTACAAAAAAAAAAAATGGGCGAGAACTTTTTTCCCAACGTTTCTCGTTTCTTATTGAAATAAATAGGCTGCCCTGTGCACAAATGCGCATTCATCCAAGTCTTATGGCCCCTTCATACCATGAATCGCACAGGAACGCACTGTGTGCTCATGTGCGATTCACTTGCGATCCCGGTGCATTATGATTTCAGCCCAATCATATCAACAGGCTTGACTGCGGCATGCAGTACTTTACAAAATGCAGAGCTCCATTGAGAGCCGGTCATATTCACATTTTTTAAAAAAAACGCATCCAATTCGCATATATGTGAACCCAGCCTTAAAACTGCATGAAGCATGTTGCCCAAAAAGGAGGAGGATTTTTGAAGCGCATAGGCTGCCCTATGAGCGACATGCCGAATTTGCGTAAAAATCGCCCACACAAAAATCGCAAGCGGGAACACCTTAAGGTGGACCCCAGATGTACAGGGGGGGGGGGGGGATAATCAGGCGTCTGTTTACAAACACACTGCGAGTGTCGCCATCAATGTGAGGGTTCCCCGCAGCTGTCCCGATGTCAGATGTCAGCTTCAGCACATGATCTACTGATGCATTCTGGGTAGTGGCTCCTTCCCTGCAGAGGAAACAGATGTAGCAGCACCTGCTGTACGGGGCCTTGTATTCACACTTGTACAGGATTACAGCTGACAGGGGGAGGGAGGGGAGAAGTGACAGGGGACAAATATAGCACCTGATGTCATCCCAGACCCAGCGTCAGTAAATCAGGGGACTTCAGAAAAGTCAGTAATGGTGCAGATGGATAATCAGGGACTAAAGGCTGGATACAAAAACCCCCGGAAACCCCGTCCCTGCAGCAGATGGTAACCTGCCTTTACAACTCTGAAGTCGTAACTTTTTAGTGGAGGAGGAAAAGAACCTGCATCTGCTGATCTCCTCCGGGCTCTTTCAGACACTTCCTGTCTCCATGCAAATCACTGCAATGTCTGTCCTCTGGACCGGACAGTGATGACGATGGACCGTGCCTGTGCAAAGATTGGCAGGATGGCCGCATTTACTTTCCAGAGTGACAACGCAGCAGCACGCTTACAATTATTATTAATTTAAGGCACTTATATAGCGCTGTCAATTTACACAGCGCTTTACATATACATTGTACATTCACCTCGGTCCCTACCCTCAAGGAGCTTACAATCTAAGGTCCCTAACTCACATTAATACATACTAGGGACAATTTAGACAGGATCCAATTAACCTACCAGCATGTCTTTGGAGTGTGGGAGGAAACCGGAGGAAACCCACGCAGGCGCAGGGAGAACATGCAAACTCCAGGCAGGTAGTGTCATGGTTGGGGAGTTGTCCCCCTTTAACAGGAAGTGCCTAAACAAGCAAGATCACCGTGTATTATTTTAAAAGCAGAACTTCAGTAATTTTTTCATCTTTCTTTCTTTTAAATCTTCTGCCCTTGTGGTTTTAACTTTGGGTAGTAAAACATTTTTTTTTTTGCCAGCAAATCCCTTATACGGCCCACTTCCTGTTTCTTGTCTGGTCATTAGCCTAGAGCAGTGATGGCGAACCTTGGCACCCCCAGATGTTTTGAAACTACATTTCCCATGATGCTCAGCTACACTGCAGAGTGCATGAGCATCATGGAAAATGTAGTTCCAAAACATCTGGGGCGCCAAGGTTCGCCATCACTGCTCTAGGCTAATGACCAGACAAGAAACAGGAAGTGGGCCGTATAAGGGATTTGCTGGCAAAAAAAAAAAGTTTTACTACCCAAAGTTAAAACCACAAGGGCAGAAGATTTAAAGAAAGAAAGATGAAAAAATTACTGAAGTTCTGCTTATGACATCATGCACAGCTCTCTCTCTCACTCTCCTGAGAGTTTGCCAGGAAGATAGGGGGGGGGGGTGAGTCATAAGAGGGCCAATGAGAGCTGCAGAGCTGGAGGTGTGTCTGTGTAAATCCAGGAAGTGAACAGGCAGCAGCTTCAGCTGCCCACAGTTAAAATGGCTGCAGCCAGACTCAGTGGATGGAGATTTCTGCAGCAGATTTAGCAAGTACAGAATCACAGTATATATAAAATAATATACAGAGTGGTTGGAGGGAAGCTTCAGAATGGCAAATATGTTTGTTATTACAAATTATGTGTGCAGACTGCAGTTCCTCTTTAATGAAACTCCAGATTTAAACTTCTGAACCTGCTGGAGCTTACAGGAGATTTTAGCGATTAGGATTAGATCTACTTAAAAGGCATATAAGAAAAATGAGCAAATGGCAAGTGCCAACCACTTCAATATCGGGCACTTTCACCCCCCCCCCTTCCTGCCCAGGCCAATTTTTCAGCTTTCAGCGCTCTCACACTTTGAATGACAATTACGCGGTCATACAACACTGTACCCAAATGAAATTTTTATCTTTTTTTTCCCACCAATAGAGTTTTCTTTCGGCGGTATTTGATCACCACTGGGCTTTTTATTTTTACCAAACAAATGAAAGAAATACAGAAAATTTTGAAAAAAAAATTTTTTTTCTTTGTTTCTGTTATAAAATTTTGTAAGTAAGTAATGTTTCTCCTTCACTGATGTGCATTGATGAGGCGACACTGATGGGCACTGATGAAGCGGAGTGGGTGGGCACTGATCGGCTGCACTGATGGGCACTGATGAGGCGACACTGAAGTGCACTGATGAGGCGGCACTGATGGGCATCACAAGTGGGCACTTGTGGGCATCACTGATGGGGCTGCACTGATCATCACTGCAATGGGGGGGACTCCACGTCGTTTTTTTGGGGGAGTTGGCATGGGGTTCCCCTTAAAATCCATATCAGACCCAAAGAGCCTGGTATGCATTGGGGGGGAACCCTACACCATTTTTTTTTTCATTGCCGGCATTATTTTTTTTTTAACATTCAGCTGTCAGTGGGGAAGCCCTCTGACAACTAATGAGTCATCGGTTGTTAAGGACGCGGGGGACGGCCTCTTGGCCCCACTCCATAACAACCAGCACAGAATTTAAATCAGTCTATCAATTTTCGACCGATTTGAATTCGAATCGTTCTGAAAATTAGGAATCCCTTAGATAAGAAAAGAAACCAAACACATTTTTGCTTTCTGCACGTCTAGTGACTTTGTAGAGGACAAACAAAACTATCGCATTGTCCATAGTCGCATCATGTCACGTTGTAAAGTCGCAATGGAAATTGCAGAATTTTTAAATCGCACAAGTCTGAATGGACTCTAAGGCGTGAAGGGGTTAAAGAGCCGCATTCATTTGTGCCTTTATATCTTGCCCAGAGTTCAGCTTTAAAGTGACTCCATCAATAGAGAGTAATGGAGGCTGACATTGCTGAACTCTCATTTGGACAATGCTAGTTCCCTGGCTGCTTATCATGCTTTAGGTTTCAGGGCTATCTCACCATCACTGACCGGGAATCAGTATAGACATAACAGCACTATATAAAATGAACTGAGTAAAGTCGGGGTTAGGTGACATTTCCAATGCACAGGAGATTGCATATACCATTTACTGATTTGGGGGGGGGGGGGGGGGTGATTTTTAAGTAACAGTACACTTATTCTTAAAAACTCTTCTCTACTTGCCCTCCTCCAGGTTAGCTGGAATCTCATTGGTTGCTAAAGGCGACACCCCCCCTTTCCCTCGAACTCTCACACAAGAGTCCCTGTATAGTCATCATCATAGAGGAACACACAGCTGGGTGTCCAGCCAATGAATAAAAAGCCTGTCCACCACCGGATGGCGATTGTAAACACAAATACGACACGCGTTCAATCTGCGGAAAAAGTTCTGAGGCCGGGAAACGCCCCGGGATGGAGGGAACACATCACACATGGCAATTAGAAATACAAGGAAGGTATTACAAAGTCCTTGGGGGGGCTATTAGCAGCCAATCACCATGCTGGTGGTTGGGGGGGTTGCCTTTCTTGGTCCCTCCATTTCCCTCATCAACATGCTGATTACAGTTTTTAATAAAATATATATTATCAGAATACGCTGCGCTGGAAGAAATATATTGTATTTAATGGGATGCACACTCCATCAGTGCAGGTGCCAAAGTGCATATATTAATACATAAATAAATATGAAGTATATCCGGTGTGATCAATAAAAGAGTAAGCAAATAGGCAGATATAAACATAAAATATAACATATAAGTAGATTACACAACTCACTTCAAAGTGCTCATGTGCATAAATGTGTATATAAATATAAAAAATATAAAAACCATCAACAAAAAGTGCACTTGTGTGATTTCCAATTGTGCTACGGATGACCGTGCAAAACCAGTCCATACATAATGAATGATAAATCAAGGCGCTCCTGTGAATATATGCGACTTTCAGCAGCCTCACTGGTAATTGTGGTGGCAAAGTCCATACATTCAAACAGCCCAGTAGGTGATCCAAAACATGCCAAGGTATCATCACTCAGGTGCTCCCCTTAGGTAGTGAACGCTCACCTTAGAGCGTGCGACTTTGCAACTAAGCTCAGTCAAAGCACGCGTTTGAACCACTTCTGGGCTCTTTTAATGGTACCGGGATCCTGGACTCCTCAGTGTGTCCCTCCGAGATTCAGAGAGGAGCACTCCAGCCCCTACACGGGGATCACACCACGAGCTCCACCAACCGTCCCGCCTGTCGGACAGCCCAGCATTCTCGTCCGTCTTACTGCTTCCCTTCGCTGGGCTGTCCGGCAGGCGGGACGGTTGGTGGACCCCAGATGACGATGACGTGGAGTCGAAACGCGTCGGGTGGATCTCCTGCTTGCATCGCTGTTTGTTATATACATGCTTTTTCCTACTCTTCCAAATGTGAGTATTTTATTCTGTTTTAATAAATTGCCTTTTTTATACGGTATCACGCTATGTTAGCTCATTTTTTCATTGCATGATACATCCCTCCTGGCATTCACCTTCCACCCTCCTGACGATAATTGGAGCCTTAAAGTCACTATTCAGTGACAGTCCAAGGTCGATTGATTGATACAGATCTAGGACCAGTGGTTTCCAACAGATGTGTTCAACCTAGGGCTGGGAGATTTTATTAAAAAAAAAAAAAAAAAAAAAAAAAAACTCGATTCGCGATTCGAATCAAGTTTTTTTTTTATTGACTTCTTTGAACTTTATAACTCACCATTTTTGCTTTTTGGACTTTGTTTATAGTGCAGTTATTATACTAGCACATTATTATACTAGCACATTTTTCAGAAGTTACTCTCGTTTTTTTCTGAGTTTGGACTCACATTCATTATGTGTTAATCCTTGTTTATTTTGATGTGTTTCTGTTTAACATTAACACCCTAATTTCTATCTCTCACTTTAATTATGGGATAGTCACCATACTAGCACATTTTTCCCATACTAGCATTTTTTGTCAAAAATTTCACTTTGTCCTTGTTTGATTCACATTTCACCATGTATGAATCTCTGTTTATTTGATATATTTATGTTTAAGTCACATTTATATAATTTATTTATGCAAATTTGCTTTTTGCAACCTTAGCGCTGCACTCATTTAGGCCCCTTTCACACTGGGGCGGTGGGAGGCGTCGGCGGTACAACAGCGCTATTTTTACCGCTGCTGTACCATCGTTCTTGCAGCGGTATTCGGCCGCTAGCGGTTCGGTTTTAACCCCCGCTAGTGGCCGAAAAAGGGTTAAATCCGCTCGTACAGCGCGGCTATAGCCGCGGTATTACCGCGGTATAGCCGCGCTGTCCCATTGATTTCAATGGGCAGGAGCGGTTTAGGAGCGGTGAATACACCGCTCCTTCCCCGCTCCAAAGAAGCGGCTCGCAGGACTTTTTTTACCATCCTGCGAGCGCACCGCTTCAGTGTGAAAGCCCTCGGGCTTTCACACTGAACAAACAGCGGAGGCTGTTTAGGGGCGGTTTTCAGTCGGTATTTTTAGCGCAATACCGCCTGAAAACCGCTCCAGTGTGAAAGGGGCCTTATTCACATATATACATTTATTCACATGAGCACTTTGAAGTGAGTTGTGTAATCTACTTTATATGTTATATTTTATGTTTATATCTGCCTATTTACTTACTATATTATTGATCACACTGGATATACTTCATATTTATTTATGTATTATGTATGCACTTTGGCACCTACACTGATTGAGTGTGCATCACATTAAATACGATCTATTTCTTCCAGCGCAGCGTATTCTATTTATATATTTGCTTTGGCGTGATTTGTGAGACGTGTTTCACGCTAGCAGCTGGTTTGCTATTTTATTCTATTTAAGCATCTAGTAGTGGTGGCTCACAGGACTCCCCTTTTTTATTTAGTATTTAATAAAACGTTTCCATTTATTTTAGACTTGTGTTGTCATCGCTGGGTCTCTGTGCTTCTCTATGCAATGCAGGCAGATCAAATGGTTTTAAAGGCTGGACGTTTCTTACCATTCCCTGCAAGAAGGAAAAAAAAACGTCCTAGTGATTATATCACCCCCTCACCTCCCTGAGCCCCATCTCCATCCAGCAGTGTGCCCACCTGTAGGGGGTCTCTCCTCTCTCTGCTCACAGAGGCGGCAAGGGGAGCCATTGGCCCCTGCTGCAAGCAATCAAATCCTATGAGCAGGGGGGCAGGGCTAAGCAGCGCTGTGTGTCTCTATGGAGAGGCAGGGGGCCCCAGAGGAGGAGGAGGAGCCAGGAGAGGTGAGGGGACCCTAAGAGAGGAGGAGCCAGGAGTCGGGTGGGACCCCAGAAGAGGGGGAGCCAGGACAGGCAATGGGACCCCAGAAGAGGAGTAGGAGAGTCAGGGGACCCTAGAAGAGGAGGAGCCAGGAGAGGGGACCCTAGAAGAGGAGGAGCCAGGAGAGTCGGGGGGACCCCAGAAGAGGAGGAGCCAGGACAGGCAATGGGGACCCCAAAAGAGGAGAGTCAGGGGGACCCTAGAAGAGGAGGAGCCAGGAGAGGCGGGGACCCCAAAAGAGGAGGAGAGTCAGGGGGACCCTAGAAGAGGAGGAGCCAGGAGAGGTGGGGACCCCAAAGAGGAGGAGCCAGGAGAGGTGGGGGACCCCAAAAGAGGAGGAGCCAGGAGAGGCGAAGGGGCCCCAAAAGAGGAGGAGCCAGGAGAGGCGAAGGGACCCCAAAAGAGGAGGAGCCAGGAGAGGCGAGGGGACCAGAGGAGGAGCCAGGAGAGGTGGGGGGACCCTAGAAGAGCAGGAGCCAGGAGAGACAGGGGACCCCAGAAGAGGAGGAGCCAGGAGAGGCGGGGGACCCCAGAAGAGGAGGACCCAGGAGAGTTGGGGGGACCCTAGAAGAGGAGGAGCCAGGAGAGGCAGAGACCCTAGAAGAGGAGGAGCCAGGATAGGCGGGGTCCCTAGAAAAGGAGGAGCCAGGAGAGGCGGGGACCCCAGAAAAGGAGGAGCCAGGAGAGTCAGGGGGACCCTAGAAGAGGAGGAGCCAGGAGAGGCGAGGGGACCCCAAAAGAGGAGGAGCCAGGAGAGGCGAGGGGACCCCAAAAGAGGAGGAGCCAGGAGAGGCGAGGGGACCCAAGAAGAGGAGGAGCCAGGAGAGGCGGGGGACCCTAGAAGAGGAGAAGCCAGGAGAGGCGAGGGGACCCTAGAAGAGGAGAAGCCAAGAGAGGCAGGGGCCCTAAAAGAGCAGGAGCAAGGAGAGATGGGGGACCCCAGAGGAGGAGGAGCCAGGAGAGTTGGGGGGGACCCTAGAAGAGGAGGAGCCAGGAGAGACGGGAGACCACAAAAGAGGAGGATTGTGAGCCACTTATGCAAAACCACTGCACAGAGCAGGTAAGTATGACATGTTTGTTATTTTAATAAAAAAAACGTTACAACTGCTTTAAAGTGGGAGGTGCCCCCCTCACCCCTCGCCTGGATCATGTCTCGCCCAATCACATGGAGGGATTATGGGAAATGTCATCCCCGGGCCGGACTCCATACTGAATGTATAAACTATTTGTATCTCTGCAATGTACAGATTGGCAGGAAGTGTCATAAACGACCAGCAAACATTTACCGTATCGCTCACACAAAAGGCAAACATTTCTTTACATCCTCTGGAAATATTTATATTTAAGAGGAAGTTTATTCAAAGCAATCCCACCCTCCCGAGGCCTTCCCTGCTTCATAAATAGTACAGACCACTAAATCTGTCGCTGGAAAACATATGAACTGTCATAGCAGCCAGAAATAAACAGCCAGTGTCCTAACCCGCCTCTGCCAGACAGCTCAGCCAGGACCTCACAGAGCTTTCCCCTGCTATAGAGAAAGCAATAAAGCCTGGACAAGGACTGCCGCAGCCTGTGATTGGACAGTGAAGGAGCAGAACACACTGATGAGGTCCACCCTGAGCTCTGCCCTCAGTGATCTCCCTGTGCACAGTAATGCCCCGTACACACGCTGGGAATTTCCGACAACAAATGTCCGATGTGAGCCTGTTGTCGGAAAATCCGACCGTGTGTAGGCTCCATCGGACATTTGCTGTCGAAAATTCTGACAACAAATGTTTGAGAGCTGGTTCTCAAATTACCGACAACAAACCTTGTTGTCGGAAATTCTGATCGTGTGTAGACAATTCCGACGCACAAAACTCCACGCATGCTCGGAATCAAGCAGAAGAGCCGCACTGGCTATTGAACTTCATTTTTTCGAACGTCTTGTACGTCACCGCGTTCTTGACGTTCGGAATTTCCGACAACTTTGTGTGACTGTGTGTATGCAAGACAAGTTTGAGCCAACATCCTTCGGAAAAAACTCCAGGATCTTGTTGTGGGAATGTCCGATCAATGTCCGATCGTGTGCACGCGGCATAAGAAAGCCTGATTGGCTCGCAGTACCACCCCTCCTTGTCTGAAGAAGCTGCAATATAAAAAAGACCAAAAGGATGACCATACACTATACAATCTGATTGCATCTCCTTTGGATCCAACATCAACAATGTAGTGCCAGTGCCTGCCTGAATTAAAGCAAACGGGACTTGTTGTTTACGTTTGTCCTCATACTACATAGCTTTGGTCATTCTACACTCCATGCACCTCTATGGAGCGATGGATGTCCGCTGAAACCCGCTGCCATCCGATCCGATCCAGTCTGTGAAATCCAGACGGATGGAGACCTTATTTTCCATCCATCTGGCGGATCAGATATGATCGGACCGGCCGATCCGTTTTCCTCCGATCTCCATAGAGAAGAGCGGGGCTCTGACAGGTCCATCTGTGCACAGTGAGTGGAGACAGACCTGTCATCCACCCGCTCAGCAGGGATCAACGGATCGATCCCACAGACGTTCCCCGTGTGAAAGAGGCCTAAGGGTTATAACCCCTGCAAGTATATTTTGCCCATCTGTGTCCCCCCATTGGGGAGATTTCCCTTCACTTCCTGTCCTAAAACCAAAACAGGAAGTGAGAGTATGCCAGAACTAGTGTCCCTGGCTGGAAGATTTCCCCTCTATTTCTGTTTGTGTGACAACCCAAAATGTGGGGTTTTCTTTCACTTTTGGGTTTTTTTTGGAGATAATGGTCACCAGGACAAGAGAGAGAGGGAGAATCTCCCTAACGGGGACACAGACAGCAATCAATCAAAAATCTGACAGGGGTTCCAGTCCCTCCTCTCCACCTGTTTTATACCCCGACCCAAACCTGTGTGCATTGCAGGCGCTGGCGGTTCGGTCCCATTCACCTGAATGGGCTGCAATCACTGGTGGTGCCGACACCCAAATGCGTCATGCCGGGTAATATCTGATGCCGTTGCGAAGCAAAACATCCCAGCACTGGAATGTGTACAGCCCTGAGCGACTGCATGCCCATTCTTAGGTTGGGGGGAGGGGCATGGATTCTACTGCTCAACAGCCTGCTTTTACCGCCCATGTGCCCTTAGGGTGTAACATGAAACATGGTCCTGTCTACAGTACCCCCTCCCCCCCCCCCCCAAGCCCAATATTCCCAACCCTGTAACCAAATAGCTGTACCTCCATACACACCAACAAATGGAGGAATAGTCTGCAGGAGCCAGAGCATTGCACCCGGGATCCACTGCTGGCCGCTGCCATGCCCTGCAGACTCCCATCCAAATTCATCAAGTCAATGTTGGTTTATTCATTTTTATTGCAAAATGTAGAATAATGTCTTTAACCACTTAAGCCCCGGAAGGACTTACCCCCTTCCTGACCAGGCCCTTTTTTGCAATACGGCACTGCACCGCTTTACTGACAATTGCGCGGTCGTGTGACGTTGTACCCAAAGTCTATGTCCTTTTTTTTCCACAAACAGAGAATTTTGGTGGTATTTGATCACCTCTGCGGTTATTTTTTTCGCTATAAACAAAAAAAAAAAGAGCGACACTATTGAAAAAAAAAACACAATTTTTTTTTTTTACGATTATTATGATAATAACCCCCCCCCCCCCCCCAAAAAAAGATATTTCTTCATCAGTTTAGGCCAATATGTATTCTTCTACATTTATATATATATATATATATATATATATATATACACACACACACACACACACACACACACACACATATATATATATATATACACACACACACACACACACACACACACACACATATATATATATATACACACACACATTTTTATTTTATTTTTTTTTACTAGTAATGGCAGCGATCTGCGATTTTTATTGGGACTGCGACATTGCTGCGGACAGATTGGAAACTTTTGACACTTTTTTGGGACCATTCACATTTATACAGTGATCAGAGTTAAAAATAGCCACTGATTATGCTATAAATGTCACTGGCAGGGAAGGGGTTAACACTAAGGGGCGATCAAGGGGTTAAGTGTGTTCCCTGAGAGGTGTTTCTAACTGTGGAGGGATGGAGACTGACTGGGGGAGGGGAGAGATCGCTGTTCCTGATCACTAGGAACAGCAGATCACGCTCTCCTCCCCTGACAGAACGGGGATCTGTTTGTTTACATTGACAGATCCCCGTTCTGGCTCTCTGGGGAGAGATTCGCGGGTGGCCGTCGGACATCGCGGCCCCGACGTTGCGCCGTGGGCGCGTCCCCTATAGCTTCTTAAAGCGACCGACATACAACTGCAGCGGCTGGTCAGCAAGTACCTTCTGCTGTAATTCTGACACATTCCCAGCCCTTGGTCTCATACAGACACACATTCAAGAATCCCTTTTCGTATTAAATCCAAAATGGTTGCAATCGTTTTCTTTTTTAGGCTTTCTTCTATTTTCCTTTGGTCATCCAGCAAGTCTGTTTTTCAAAAGCTCAAGCTCTCCAGCAGAATGTATCAGTTTACATGGATGAGACAAACCTCTTAAAGTGGTTGTAAAGGCTGAAGGTTTTTTTTAACCTTTATACATGCTATGCACTAAGGTAACCCCCCCTCCACCAATCTTTACCTGAGCCCCCTCCAATCCAGCAATGTTTACGATGGCCTCGGCTGTCCTGGGACTCTCACTTCTCATTGGCTGAGACAGCAGTGGGAGCCCGTCGGCTCTCAGTGTTGTCAATCAGAGGCGGTATGCCAATAGGGAGAGAGCTGGGGGGGGGGGGGGGGGAGGCTCTGTGTGTCTTATGGGATGTATAGAGCAGCGGCTCGGAAGCAAGTAGGCAGCGGTGCCCCCAGGGCAAGCAGATTTCTCTGGGGACACTGCTTGAGGGAGGGAGAAGCCAGGAACACCGGCGGGAGACCCAAAAAGAGGAGGATCGGGGCTGCTCTGTGCAAAACCCTCGCACAGAGCGGGTAAGTAGAACATGTTTGTTATTTTTTTTAAAAAACAACAAAGCTTTAGTACCACTTTAACACTGGCCAGGGTGCTTATAATGATCAGTTTTCAATTATTGATGTAAAACCTTTATCCCAAAAGGGATAACACTGTGTTGCTGTAACTGAGTATAAAGTGTGAGGTGGGGTTTGGCTTCAATTTGTTAGTGTATTCAAATCTGCTAGTACATATACCCCCCCCCTTAGACTAAAAGTGGTGTGGTCCAAAAGGTGCCCCCCTGTGCTCCTTCATCCAGAGTGGGGGCGCTCTAATACAGGAGGTGGGTTACTGGTCAGATCACCAGGTGAAAACAGAGAGAACGAAAAGCCTAAAAAAGAAAATGAATGCAGTCATCACATCTAATGATTGGTAAGCTGCAATATAATACATTTTTGGTATTAGGTTTAATATCGCTTTAAGGTGGTATAAAACCCAAAAGTTCCCCCACCTATTCTCTGAGAAATGAGCCCTGGGTGGCTGCATGTCTTTTCTTTGACCTTTCCCCCCCTCTGTTTTCACCTGGTGGTCTGGCCAGTAACACACCCCCTGTATTAGAGATTAGAGTGCCCCACTCTGGATGAAGGAGCACAGCGGGGGCACAGCAGACAGCACCATTGTCAGTCTGAGGAGGGGGTGTTAGATGAATTAGCAGATTTAGATACACTAACATATTGAAGCTGAACTCCAGCTCACACTTTATAATTAGGTTACAGTAAACAGTTTTGTTCCTTTTGGGATAAAGGTTTTACATGAAAAAATAAAAAGATGATCACTGTAGGCACCCCTGTCAGTGTTAAAGAGGAACTGCAGTCTGCTCACATAATTTGTAATAAAAACATCTTTGCCATTCTGAAGCTTCCTCCAACCACTCCGCATATTATTTTATATATACTGTGATTCTGTACTTGCCAAATATGCTGCAGAAATCTCCCTCCACTGAGGCTGGCTGCAGCCATTTTCACTGTGAGCAGCTGAAGCTACTGCTTGTACACTTCCTGGATTTACACAGAGGCACGCCTCCAGCCCTGCAGTTCTCATTGGCCCTCTTACGACTCATCCCCCCTCCCTTCCTGGCAAACTCTCAGGAGAGTGAGAGAGAGAGAGAGCTGTGCATGATGTCATAAGCCTAGGCCAGTGATGGCGAACCTTGGCACCCCAGATCTTTTGGAGCTACATTTCCCATGATGCTCATGCACTCTGCAGTGTAGTTGAGCATCATGGAAAATGCAGTTCCAAAACATCTGGGGGTGCCAAGGTTCGCCATCACTGTCCTAGGCTAATGCCCAGACAAGAAACAGGAAGTGGGCCGTATACGGGATTTACTGGCAGAAAAAAAAAAAGTTTTACTATCCAAAGTTGAAACAACAACAAGGGCAGAAGATTTAATAGGTGGAAAGATGAAAAAAAAAAAAAAAATATGAGTGAAGGTCCGCTTTAAGTGGTTTGTCTCATCCATGTAAACTTTCATTCTGCTGGAGAGCTTGAGCTTTTGAAAAAAAACAACAGACTCGCTGGCCGGATCACCAGGTGAAAAAAGGAGAAAGAAAGCCTAAGAATGAGAAAACGAATGCAGCCATCACATCTACGAATTGGTAAGCTGCAGGGCCGCGGGACAAGCAAGGGGGGGGGGGGGGGGGGCAGGAGGGGCCGCTGCCCAGGGCGCAGATGAGCAAGGGGGGCAAAGAATAGACGCCATTCTATGGTATGTATTATTATTATACAGGATTTATATAGCGCCAACGGTGTGCGCAGCGCTTTACAACATGGGGGTAGACAGTACAAATACAATACACTTTAATACAGTAGGGATCGGAGGGACCTGCTCCTTAGAGCTTACAATCTAAGGAGGGAAGGTTAAGAGATACAAGAGGTAATAACTGTATTATAATAAATTATTATACAGGATTTATATAGTGCCAACAGTTTGTGCAGCGTTCTACAACATGGGGGCAGACAGTACAATTACATTACAATTCATACAGGAGAAATCGGTGAGAGGGGGGCGCAATTCTTGATCGTTGCCCTGGGGGCTGGACGACCCCGTCCCACTACCGGCTGCAATATAATAAAAGCTTTTGGGTTTATTACGGCTTCAATTTTCGTATAACTAAAACGAGACGTTTTTATGATTTTGCGCCCGTGTGCGGGGTACATCATCGTACCAACCAAAAAGTCCCAACAGGCGATGAGAACGGGGTGAATTCGCCATGCCGCGCTTTACTAGACACACCCAAAAGTGCAATGTGATGAATGCTAAAAAAAAAAAAAAAAATAGTAATAAAATAAAATAAAAAAAATGGAAAAATGGACATAGTAACCAAAAAACGCAAAAGGGGTTAATTTACTAAAATTGGGGAGCGCAAAATCTGGTGCAGCTCTGCATACAAACCAATCAGCTTCCAGCTTCTATTGTCAAAGCTTCATTGAACAATCTGAAGTTAGAAGCTGATTGGTTCCTAGGTAGAACTGCACCAGATTTTGCACTCTCCAGATTTTAGTAAATAAATCCCATTGGGTGCAAAGCATCCCAAAAAAAAAAAAAAAGACACCGCCTTGCGGGTGCGTCCTCTCCAGTTTCCCTTCTGTTCAGCGTGATGGAGATTTAGAAGTGGCGTAAAATGATGCACCAGAATCTTTCTAGAGAGCAGATTTCACCGGGTACTACTCATCGCTGGCTAATGATGGTGATAACGGGCTGGGGGGGAGGGGGGGGTCACCCCCAAAAAATTAAAGTAGCCTGACATTGCCCTGCAGAAGCAGCCTCAGTCTCCGGGGTCCAGGCTGCACCCTGCAGACAGATGTCCTTGTCACTCCAGACCAAACCAACTGCCATATGGGGGGGGGGGGGAGGCGCTTTCCAGGGAAAATCTTTTCCTGTGCAGACCCCATAAATACTGCGGTGTATGAAGAAAAGCGCGATCACCTGCCTGATCCTCGCACACAAGGCATGCACCGCACGCAACCTGCTCTCCCTATGGTGAATATCGGCCGGCGATGCCGTCTGACCCCCTCCCCGGAGCTGTACGAATGGTGCAAGCCTGCATTCACCTTCAGCAGACTCCACATGGAAGCCTGATAAACATAAACAGTGGAGGGAAAGAGCGGGAGGGCTGGGCATGCCAAGAGGGACAAGGCGCACCGCAAGGCATGCAAAAGAGGCACAGCGACATCACATGCAAAGGGCGTATCAAAGAACGACGCAGGCGAGAGCCATGGAAGATTGGATGCAAAACCGCAGAGAACAGAGAGAGATATCAGAGAGATATCAGAGCGCTGCGATGAGGAGTATTCTAGCACTGTGCACACTGCCGGCACTACAGAAATACTCTGTAATAATAATAATAATAATAATAATAATCAGTGCAAAAGGCGGAGAAAAAAAAAAAAAAAAAAAAGACACAGATTTATCACCATGACCTTGGAAAATGAAGCAAAACCCTTTATTGTTATCCACCTAAAAATAATACGAGGCGCGTACAGAACACCCCCCTCCCCTGGAGGACGCATTTCACCCACATGGGTCATCATCCAATCCAAGGATACAATTTTCATAAAGACCCAATGGGTCATCTGGAGGGACCTGATGTGGCCCTTTAATTGCCACTGACACCAATGATGGGGTATAATTCCTTCCACTGACACCGACGATGGGGTATAATTTCTTCCACTGACACCGACGGGGAATAATTCCTTCCACTGACACCAACGATGGGGCACTATTCCTCCCATTGACACCAACGATGGGGCACTTTTCCTTCCACTGACACCAACGATGGGGCACTTTTCCTTCCACTGACACCAACGATGGGGCACTTTTCCTTCCACTGACACCAACGATGGGGCACTTTTCCTTCCACTGACACCAACGATGGGGCACTTTTCCTTCCACTGACACCAACGATGGGGCACTTTTCCTTCCACTGACACCAACGATGGGGCACTTTTCCTTCCACTGACACCAACGATGGGGCACTTTTCCTTCCACTGACACTAACCACGGGGCACTATTCCTCCCACTGACACTAACCACGGGGCACTATTCCTCCCACTGACACTAACCACGGGGCACTATTCCTCCCACTGACACCAACGATGGAGCACTATTCCTCCCACTGACATCAACAATTTCTTCCCCCAATATCAACAATGGGGCATGGTTTACTCCCACTGGGCACAGTCTGCCCCCTCTAAATGCTGGAGAGCCCTGCCCCAGAGGAAGCCTTCAAATAATTTTTGGGTGTCCGGGAGCCCTTACCAAAACCAAATTATCAAGGGTCAATTGAAAAAATGCCCCCTACATTGGTGGCCAGTAAGAAGAATAGGCTGGGTTCACACTGGTGCTCTGCATTGTGTTTTGGCCACAGCGTGGATGTATGCTCAGTTTCCGGGTGTTTTACATTTGTTTTTAGCTGCGGTCCCACTGACTCTTATTAGACTGTACCACGTCTTTGGTGCACTTTCAAAAAATGCAGCAAAAACACGCTACCTAATAGAAGTCAATGAAGTAAAAAAAAAATTTTTAAAAAACGCACACACATCTCTGCTGTTGCCAAAATGCAGCACACCAGTTTAAGCTCTGCCTTTCACTGGTAGCCAGTAGGAGGAAATAAACCCTTACAAAAGTGGTCAGTAGGAAGAATGTCCCCTTTACATTTGTGACCAGTAGAAAGAAAGAATGCCCCCCTTACACTGGTGGACAGTAACACAAATGCACCCTTGCACTGGTAGCCAGTAGGCAGAATTAAACCCTTATAGTGGTGAACAGTACAAAGAATGACCCTCCTACATTGGTGGACAATAGGAATAATACACCCCCCCCCCTAACATTGGTGGTCAGTAGGAAGAATTCCCCCACTACATTAGTGGTCAGTAAAAGAATGCCTGCCCCCCCCCCCCCCACATTGGAGGTCATTAAAAAGAATGTTCCCTTACATTGGCATCAGTAGGAAGAATGCCCCCTCCCCCTACATTGGTTTTTAGTAGGAAGAATGCCCCCCCCCCCCTACATTAGTGGTCAGTAGAAGAATGCCCCTCCTCCCCCCACACACATTGGTGGCCAGTAGAAGAATGCCCCCTTACATTAGTGGTTAGAAGAATGCCTCCCCCTCTACATTGGTGGTCAGTAGAAGAATGCCCACCCTACATTGGTGGTCAGTAGAAGAATGCCCACCCTACATTGGTGGTTAGTAGAAGAATGCCCACCCTACATTGGTGGTTAGTAGAAGAATGCCCCCCTATATTGGTGGTTAGCAGAAGAATGCCCCCCCCCCCCCCCACACTACTTCGGTGGTTAGTAGAAAAATGCCCCCCCCCCACATTTGCGGTCAGTAGAAGAATTCCCCCCCCCCCCAAACACACGCACACACATAGGTGGTCAGTAGAAGAATGCCCCCCTTACATTGGTGGTCAGTAGAAGAATGCCCCCCTTACATTGGTGGTCAGTAGAAGAATGCCACCTTACAGTGGTGGTCAAAATGCACCCCAAAACTGGCCAAACACTGGTAGATTTTTGTATGAACGTTCGTATGGGAAATCTCATCAGTACATTCAATAAAGCCACCAGAGACTCAAAGAACATTGAAAATACTTTGAAATGTAATTTGCTTTAACATGCAATTTTGGAATTGATGGAATTTCCAGGAACAAAAAGCCACATTCACCGTTAGAATTTGTTTTTGGTTTTAGTTTAATTTGTTGAAGAAAAATTCGCACTCAGATTTTTTTGTCACTATGGTTGAAAACTATTTCACCACATTAACTGTTAGAAAATTGAACATTCCGAAAAGAAAACTTTACAAACAAAATTGTACTGATGTATGTGTGGCCGGTAGAAAGACGGTCTCCCTCACATTGGTGGTCGAAGTGCCTCCCTTACAGACAGCTAAGAAGATCAGTGGTGTCATGCTGCTGGCTTTTCCAAGCGGAATTGGCCATTGAAGTATGCAGGCACCATCAGATGGGCAATCAATCAGCCACAGTGCAAGGAACCTCCACCCAGCAACCTCTGGAGGAACCTCCACCCAGCAACCTCTGGAGGAACCTCCACCCAGCAACCTCTGGAGGAACCTCCACCCAGCAACCTCTGGAGAAACCCTGAGGTTCCATAGATCCCTGGCTGATGGCAAAGAGAAAATTCAGGAAACACAAGGAACCTCCACCCAGCAACCTCTGGAGGAACCCTGAGGTTCCATAGATCCCTGGCTGATGGCATGGGATCTACACAGGACTGCATACAGCAAGGGGCCATCTGCAGATATCTCCACCTGTTGGAAGGTCATTTGGACTTGCGATGATCACAGTCATTCACTATGTGAAAACTTTCATTATTGTTTATTGAATAATCTGAAACCTCAAAAGACAAAAATGAAAACCCGTCTATCCTAGGACTGGAGGATACATGTTGTAGCCTAGGACTGGAGGATGCATGTTCTAGCCTAGGACTAGAGGATGCATGTTCTAGCCTAGGACTGGAGGATGCATGTTCTAGCCTAGGACTGGAGGATGCATGTTCTAGCCTAGGACTGGAGGATGCATGTTCTAGCCTAGGACTGGTGGATGCATGTTCTAGCCTAGGACTGGTGGATGCATGTTCTAGCCTAGGACTGGAGGATGCATGTTCTAGCCTAGGACTGGAGGATGCATGTTCTAGCCTAGGACTGGAGGATGCATGTTCTAGCCTAGGACTGGTGGATGCATGTTCTAGCCTAGGACTGCAGGATGCATGTTCTAGCCTAGGACTGCAGGATGCATGTTCTAGCCTAGGACTGCAGGATGCATGTTCTAGCCTAGGACTGCAGGATGCATGTTCTAGCCTAGGACTGGTGGATGCATGTTCTAGCCTAGGACTGGTGGATGCATGTTCTAGCCTAGGACTGGAGGATGCATGTTCTAGCCTAGGACTGGAGGATGCATGTTCTAGCCTAGGACTGGAGGATGCATGTTCTAGCCTAGGACTGGAGGATGCATGTTCTAGCCTAGGACTGGAGGATGCATGTTCTAGCCTAGGACTGGAGGATGCATGTTCTAGCCTAGGACTGGAGGATGCATGTTCTAGCCTAGGACTGGAGGATGCATGTTCTAGCCTAGGACTGGAGGATGCATGTTCTAGCCTAGGATTGGAAGATACATGTTCTAGCCTAGGACTGGAAGATACATGGGCTGTTGATGGTTCCTATCAATCATACATTTCCCTGCTAGGCAAAGGACACATGACAAGGCCAAGGCTGGAGAACATCTCCAGGGATGCAGGAATTCCATTACAGACCATGTGAAGTGACAGGGCGACACATGTGACAGAACAAAGCAAACAAACACAAGGCTGGGACATTGCAGGTTTAACTTAACAATGCATGTCATGGGCCCCCAACCATGGAGATCGGGGTGCCAGGAAGGGACATAGTGGGGACAATGAGGGCAATGTGAATGGCACCAGCAGGATCTGCACTCTGCAATGTGATAAGGCCTGCCTGGCATCTACCAGGAATATGTCCATAGACACAGCTCTCACCATTCATATACACTATATGCAGTACATAAGAGAACATACATTGCAGTCATCTCCAGAGAGGATCAGAGAGCAGACCGGGCACACCGTCCTCCCCCATCACTCCATACATCACCACTGTATACAGGCCTCCCCCCTACTAAGAGTTGCATGTGCCAGGCTGTATACCCCTCATATACCAGGCTGTATACACCCATATACCAGTCTGTATGCCCCCTCCATATACCAGGCTGAAAACCACCTCTATATACCAGGCTGTATACCCCCATATACCAGGCTGAAAACCACCTCTATATACCAGGCTTTATACCACCTCTATATACCAGGCTTTATACCACCTCTATATACCAGGCTGTATGCCCCCTTCATATACCAGGCTGTATACCCCCTCCATATACCAGGCTGTATACCCCCCTCCATATACCAGGCTGTATACCCCCCTCCATATACCAGGCTGTATACCCCCTCTATATACCAGGCTGTATACCACCTCTATATACCAGGCTGTATACCCCCTCTATATACCAGGGTTTAGTGCCCCCCTCCATATACCAGGCTGTATACCCCCTCTATATACCAGGGTGTATGCCCCCTCCATATACCAGGCTGTATACCCCCTCCATATACCAGGCTGTATACCACCTCTATATACCAGGCTGTATGCCCCCTTCATATACCAGGCTGTATACCCCCTCTATATACCAGGCTGTATGCCCCCTTCATATACCAGGCTGTATACCCCCTCCATATACCAGGCTGTATACCCCCACTATATACCAGGCTGTATACCCCCCTCCATATACCATATACCTGTATACCCCCTCTATATACCAGGCTGTATACCCCCTCTATATACCAGGCTGTATGCCCCCTCCATATACCAGGCTGTATACCCCCTCTATATACCAGGCTGCATACCCCCTCCATATACCAGGCTGTATACTCCCTCTATATACCAGGCTGTATACCCCATCTATATACCAGGGTGTATACCCCCCTCCATATACCAGGCTGCATACTCCCTCTATATACCAGGCTGTATACCCCCTCTACATACCAGGCTGTATACCCCCTCTATATACCAGGCTGTATACCACCTCCATATACCAGGCTGTATATCCCATCTATATACCAGGCTGTATACCCCCTCTATATACCAGGCTGTATACCCCCTCTATATACCAGGCTGTATACCCCCTCCATATACCAGGCTGTATACCCCCTCCATATACCAGGCTGTATACCCCCTCTATATACCAGGCTGTATACCCCCTCTATATACCAGGCTGTATACCCCCTCTATATACCAGGCTGTATACCCCCTCTATATACCAGGCTGTATACCCCCTCTATATACCAGGCTGTATACCCCCTCTATATACCAGGCTGTATACCCCCTCTATATACCAGGCTGTATGCCCCCTCCATATACCAGGCTGTATACCCCCTCTATATACCAGGCTGCATACCCCCTCCATATACCAGGCTGTATACTCCCTCTATATACCAGGCTGTATACCCCATCTATATACCAGGGTGTATACCCCCCTCCATATACCAGGCTGCATACTCCCTCTATATACCAGGCTGTATACCCCCTCTACATACCAGGCTGTATACCCCCTCTATATACCAGGCTGTATACCCCCTCCATATACCAGGCTGTATACCCCCTCTATATACCAGGCTGTATACCCCCTCTATATACCAGGCTGTATACCCCCTCTATATACCAGGCTGTATACCCCCTCTATATACCAGGCTGTATACCCCCTCTATATACCAGGCTGTATACCCCCTCTATATACCAGGCTGTATACCCCCTCTATATACCAGGCTGTATACCCCCTCTATATACCAGGCTGTATACCCCCTCTATATACCAGGCTGTATATCCCATCTATATACCAGGCTGTATACCCCCTCCATATACCAGGCTGTATACCACCTCTATATACCAGGCTGTATATCCCATCTATATACCAGGCTGTATACCCCCTCTATATACCAGGCTGTATACCCCCTCTATATACCAGGCTGTATACCCCCTCCATATACCAGGCTGTATACCCCCTCTATATACCAGGCTGTATACCCCCTCTATATACCAGGCTGTATACCCCCTCTATATACCAGGCTGTATACCCCCTCTATATACCAGGCTGTATACCCCCTCTATATACCAGGCTGTATACCCTCTCTATATACCAGGCTGTATACCCCCTCTATATACCAGGCTGTATACCCCCTCTATATACCAGGCTGTATACCCTCTCTATATACCAGGATGTAGCGCCCCCTCCCGCACAGAGGGGTACACATGCCAAGTACTGTGCCCCTTTGAAGCCAGGCTGTGCCATCCTCCGTGCCCTGTATAGATCACCCTGTACTCCCCATACACGGACATCAGTAGGGCGCAGTGTGGGGACTCACCCGGTCCCGGGCTCGGGGGGTCTCCGGTGATCAGATTCAGCTGTCTCTCTGTGCGGATCCCGGGAGGTGGGCGGAGCTGGACACACACAGGGCGGTAGGGAGGGGCGGAGACCCGGGGGATCGCTCTATACCGGACACACCGATCCCTCCATCCACACACATCACCATTTGTCTGTCTATGTTTTTTTTTTTTTTTTGTAGGCACGTAGCATGGGAGAGACGAACCCCCTCCTCCGCCAATCACAGGTCGTGGGTTTGCACAGAGGGGAGGAGCCCGGGGCGGGGCCAAGGCATAGGCTGGGATAGAAAAAGCCAGACTCATTCACTGAAACTGACCGAGATCCTGGAGGGATCAACAGTAGACAGACAGTGATCATCTATAGACAGACAGTGATCATCTACAGACAGTTATCATCTATAGAGGGACAGTGATCATCCACACACAGACAGTGATCATCTATAGAGGGACAGTGATCATCTATGGACAGACAGTCATGATCTATGGAGAGACAGAGATCATCTATAGACAGACACCGATCATCCATAGACAGACAGTGATCATCTACAGACGGACAGTGATAATCCACACATAGACAGTGATCATGTATAGACAGACAGTGATCATCCACAGAGGGACAATGATAATCTACGGAGGAACAGTGATCATCTATAGACAGATAGTGATCATCCACACACAGACAATGATCATCTATAGTGGGACAGTGATCATCCACACACAGACAGTGATCATCTGTAGACAGTGATCATCTATGGGCAGACAGTGATCAACTATAGAGGGACAGTGATCATCCACACACAGACTGTGATCATCTATAGACAGACAGTGATCATCTATAGACAGTGATCATCTATAGACAGACAGTGATTATCCACACACAGACAGTGATCATCTATAGACAGACAGTGATCATCTATAGACAGTGATCATCTATAGACAGACAGTGATCATCCACACACAGTGATCATCTATAGACACTGATCATCTACACACAGACAGTGATAATCCACGCACAGACAGTGATCATCTATAGACAGACAGTGATCATCTACAGAGGGACCGTGATCATCTACACACAGACAGTGATCATCTACACACAGACAGTGATCATCTACACACAGACAGTGATCATCTACAGAGGGACAGTGATCATCTATAGACAGACAGTGATCATCTATAGACAGATAGTGATCATCTATAGACAGACAGTGATAATCCACACACAGACAGTGATCATCTATAGACAGACAGTGATCATCTACACACAGACAGTGATCATCCACATAGGGACAGAGATCATCTACAGAGGGACAGTGATCATCTATAGACAGACAGTGATAATCCACATACACACAGTGATCATCTATAGACAGACAGTGATCATCTATAGACAGACAGTGATCATCCACACACAGTGATCATCTATAGACAGATAGTGATCACCTACACACAGACAGTGAACATCCACAGAGGGACAGTAATCATCTACAGAGGGACAGTGATCATCTATAGACAGACAGTGATAATCCACACACAGACAGTGACCATCTATAGACAGACAGTGATCATCTACACACAGACAGTGATCATCTATAGACAGACGGTGATCATCTATAGACAGACAGTGATTATCCACGCACAGACAGTGAATATCTATAGACAGACAGTGATAATCCACAGAGGGACAGTGATCATCTATAGACAGACAGTGATTAGGGATGAGCTTCGTGTTCAAGTCGAACCCATGTTCGACTCGAACATCGTCTGTTCGCCCGTTCGCCGAATTGCTAACGATATGGGCCATTCGCGCCAAATTCGTGTGGCGCGTCACGGCCCATAATTCACTGCGGCATCACAGTGCATTGCTGGCTGATGATTGGCCAAGCATGCACTATGACCCACATGCTTGGCCAATCACAGCGCTGTCTGTAGAGAGAGCTGTAATTGGCCAAAGCCAGGGTGGCTTTGGCCAATTATTGCTCAGGGGGTTTATTACACGCCCCACACTATATAAGGCCGCCTGCATGGCGGCCCTGTGTAGTGTGTTCCGGCATTGAGAGAAAGAGACAGAGAGACAGTGTCATTGTCATTTCATTTAAGTTAGATAGATTAGGCAGGACAGTCAGTCAGTTAGCTGCACTTACAGTGTATTGTGTATATATATGATTCCCAGGTGTTGTATATATATATATATACTGTATATATATATATATATATATATATACACACTGTATTCAGTTTAGCTGCATCCGTTCCTGTTATTATCTTCCTACTGACAGGCAGGCTTGTGTTGTTACAGTATTTACAGCTACCTGAAGAAAATTGCTGGTGTTCTTCTGATCCTATTAGCACAGTCAGGCAGCTAGACTATTTACAGTTAGTGTAGTGCGTCCTCTGAACAGTGTTCAGCTAAAGCTACAAGTTAGTGTAGTGCGTCCTCTGAAGAGTGTTCAGCTAAAGCTACAAGTTAATGTAGTGCGACCTCTGCACAGTGTTCAGCTAAAGCTACAAGTTAGTGTAGTGCACAGTGTTCAGCTAAAGCTACAAGTTAGTGTAGTGCATCCTCCTCACAGTGTTCAGCTAAAGCTACAAGTTAGTGTAGAGCATCCTCTGAACAGTGTTCAGCTAAAGCTACAAGTTAGTGTAGTACACAGTGTTCAGCTAAAGCTACAAGTTAGTGTAGTGCGTCCTCCTCACAGTGTTCAGCTAAAGCTACGAGTTAGTGTAGTGCATCCTCTGAACAGTGTTCAGCTAAAGCTACAAGTTAGTGTAGTGCAAACTCTGCACAGTGTTCAGCTAAAGCTACCTGTAGAAGGTTGGTGGTGTTTTCCTGATCCTATCACTACCGCAGGCAGTTACATTATTTTAACGTTAGTGTAGTGCGTTCTCTGCACAGTGTTCAGCTAAAGCTATCTGTAGAAGGTTGGTGGTGTTTTCCTGATCCTATCACTACCGCAGGCAGCTACATTATTTACATGTTAGTCTAGTGCGACCTCAGCACAGTGTTCAGCTAAAGCTACCTGTAGAAGGTTGGTGGTGTTTTCCTGATCTTATCACTACCGCAGGCAGCTACCTTATTTTACCGTTGGTGTAGTGCGTCCTCTACACAGTGTTCAGCTAAAGCTACAAGTTAGTGTAGTGCGACCTCTGCACAGTGTTCATCTAAAGCTACCTGTAGAAGATTGGTGGTGTTCTCATACTACAGGCAGGCAGTCGATTTTGCTAGCTGCAGTATCAATATATATATATATATATATATATATATATATATATATATATATATATATATCCCAGCTTAGTGCAGCTACATCTCACTGCAGGCCATTAGTATGTCTGGAAGGCCAACAAGGAGAGGCAGACAGTCACAAGCCAATAAAAGAGAGCAAGAAGGCTCTGTAACTAGAGGCAACAGTGCTGGTCGTGGAGACGGTGCATCCTCATCAGCATGTGGCCGTGGGACACGCTTGGCTTTTTTTTCGGCAGCTGGCCGTGTTGAGCCGCAACATGCGGAAGACTTGGTCGAGTTGATGACCAAGCCGTCCTCATCCTTCTCATCCTCTCTTACCCATGCTCAGGGTACTTTGTCTGGCAAAGCAGCTGCCAACGCGGCCTCTTCCCTTGGCTCAATGTCATCAGTGACTCCTTCCCTAGCCCCACCATGTCCTCCTGAGGAGTCCCTCGAACTGTTGGACCACAGTGTTGGGTACATGCTTCAGGAGGATGCCCAGCGTTTAGAAGGCTCTGATGATGATACTGAGCTAGATGAAGGCAGTAACGTGAGCACGGACAGAGGGGGTGCCCAAGAAGGACAGCAATCTGGCAGTCATGCTCCCCCTGCTGCAGCATACTGCCAGGTTTGCTCCAGTGATGAGGAGGGAGGGGATGATGAGGTCACTGACTCAACGTGGGTGCCTGATAGGAGAGAGGAGGAGGAGGAGGCACATCACCAATGAGGCAGGATGCCCTCCAGGGGCCAGCCTAAGGGCAGCACACTGACTGCATCACACCGCAAAGCTCCGCATGTGCAGGGCGCTGCTGTCTCTGCGCGTTATTCCAAAAGTTCTTTGGTGTGGGCCTTTTTTGAGTCGAGTGCATCAGATCGCACCGCTGCTATTTGCAAAATATGTCTCAAGCGTATCTTGCGTGGCCAAAACATCTCCCTCTTGGGCACCACATGCTTGACCAGACATATGTTGACCTGCCATGCAGTTTGTTGGCAAGCGTATCTAAAGACCCACACCAAAGAACAAAAAGGACCTCTCCTTGCTCCTCATCAGCTGAGATCTCCAACCCCACTATACCTTCAGTCCTCTCTGAGACCTGCACTGAGAGGAATGAAGGTGTAGAATTAGGTGTGTCACAGCCAAGTAATTGTGGGCAATCTGCTTTCGTTACACTGACGTCAGATTGTACCAGGCAAATTTCCCTGCCCCAGCTGCTGCACCGCTGAAAGAAGTTCGCTCCCAGCTATCCACCTGTCCAGCGGTTGAATGCTAGCTTGGCAAAATTGCTAGCACTTCAACTGCTACCTTTTCAGTTCATAGACTCTGCCCCCTTCTGTGAGTTTGTGGAATGTGCGGTTCCTCAGTGGCAGGTACCTAAACGCCACTTTTTCTCACGGAAGGCGATTCCGCCTCTCTACCGGCATGTGGAAGGCAATGTCCATGCCTGGCTGGACAGGGCGTTCAGCGGTAAGGTGCATATTACCGCTGACTCATGGTCCAGCAGGCATGGACAGGGACATTACCTATCTTTCACGGCACATTGGGTGACTCTGCTGGCAGCTGGGAAGGATGCAGGACAAGGTGCAGTAGTGTTGGAGGTTGTTCCGCCACCACGCCTCCAAAATGCCACTACTAATGATTCTGACACACCTCTCTCCTCCACCCCCTCCTCTTCTTCTTCCTCCATGGCCTCTTCCTGTGCTTTGTCCTCGGAACCAGCGGTGCTCCATAGGCATTCAAGGGGCTACGCATGTATGCAGGCCAAAAGATGCCATGCGGTGCTTGAGCTGGTGTGCTTGGGGGACAGGAGCCACACTGGGGCAGAGGTTCTGTCAGCTCTGCAGGGGCAGGTTACAGAGGTGGTTGACGCCACGCCAACTTAAGGCAGGAATGGTGGTTTGCGACAATGGCACCAACCTCCTCTCCGCCCTCCGACAGGGACAACTGACCCATGTGCCCTGTTTGGCTCACGTCCTTAACTTGGTGGTGCAGCGGTTCTTGGGCAGGTACCCAGGCTTACAGGATGTCCTGAGGCAGGCCAGGAAAGTCTGTGTGCTTTTCCGCCGGTCACATAATGCTAGTGCTCGGCTGGCAGACCTCCAAAAGGAATTTAACCTGCCCAAGAACCGCCTAATCTGTGACATGCCCACCAGGTGGAACTCAACGTTGGCCATGCAGCGGCTGCACGCGCAGCAGAGGGCCATCAATGAGTACCTGTGCGACTATGGCACCAGGACAGGGTCAGGGGAGCTTGTTTTTTTTCGCACGCCAGTGGGCCATGATCAGGGATGCATGCACTGTCCTGTCACCATTTGAGGAGGCCATGAGGATGGTGAGCAGTGACAGTGCATGCATCAGTGACACTGTCCCCCTTGTCCACCTGTTGGAGCACACGCTGCGTGAAATAATGGACAGGGCACTTGAGGCAGAACAGAGGCAGGAAGAGGAGGACTTCCGCAGCTCTCAAGGCCCCCCTTTATCCAGACAGTGTTCCTGCGTGCCCGCCGATCACACAGGAAGAGGACGAGGAGGAGGATTGTGTTAGTATGGAGGTGGAGCCTGGCACTCAGCATCAGCAGCAGTCTTTAAGGGGTCATTTACAGTCTCAAGAAACACATGGACTTGTATGTGGCTGGGAGGAGGTGGCTGCGGATCATGTCGTCCTTAGTGACCCAGAGGACTCCGGACCGAATGCCTCAGCAAACCTACGTTGCATGGCCTCCCTGATCCTGCAAAGCCTGCGGAAGGATCCTCGTATTCGTGGTATCAAGGAGAAGGAACAATACTGGCTGGCAACCCTCCTTGATCCACGTTACAAGGGTAAGGTTGCGGACCTTATCTTGCCATCGCAGAGGGAGCAGAGGATGAAACATCTTCGGGAGGCCTCGCAGAAACTTCTGTGCAACGCGTTCCCAGAGACTGGGAGGTTGCAAACTCCTGTTTCTGGACAACGTGTTGCTGAGGCTTCGGTCAGTCAAAGAGAAGTGAGAAGTGGAGAAGGTGGCCATCTGACCGATGTGTTCAGACAATTTTTTAGTCCGCAGCCCCAAGGTATGATCGGTTCCAGCAACCATCGCCAGCGTCTGTTTTACATGGTGCAGGAATACCTAGGGGCAAGATCTGACTTGGACACCTTTCCCACCGAAAATCCTCTGGGTTACTGGGTCTTGAGGATGGATCATTGGCCAGATCTTGCACAGTATGCAATTGAGCTACTGACCTGTCCTGCATCCAGTAGCATCCTGCGTCCTGTTCTTTCGGAACGCACATTCAGTGCTGCTGGAGGCTTTGTAACACAGGGTGCATCTGTCCACCAACTCGGTCGATCGACTGACCTTCATAAAAATGAATCAGTCTTGGATCACCACCAGCTACCAAGCACCTGATGCTGATGTAACCGAATAAATTTTTTTGAAATGTCAGATCCCTTCAAAGACTGCCTATGCTGATGCTGAGTGACTATCCTGTTATACTGAGTAATTATCCTCTTCCTCCTCAATGATCATGATGATAGCTTGTAAGAACATTTTTGGTTCTGGGCGCCGCCAGTCCCGCCACCAGTGCCTAAGGCCCAATTTTTCAGCCCCTGTTCAACAGGGGCATGTAATTACTATTTTTGACGCAATTCTTTGCACCAGGGCTAGTTCCTGCGCTCCAACTAGAGTATCTGTGAGGGGTTGCAGTGTTGTGGCACCAGCACCAGTGTCTAAGGCCCAATTTTTCAGCCCCTGTTTAACAGGGGCGTATAATTACAATTTTTGATGCAATTCTTTGCAGCAGGGCTAGTTCCTGCGTTCCAACTAGAGTGTCTGTGAGGGGTTCCAGTGTTGTGGCACCAGCACCAGTGTCTAAGGTCCAATTTTTCAGCCCCTGTTTAACAGGGGCGTATAATTACAATTTTTGATGCAATTCTTTGCAGCAGGGCTAGTTCCTGCGTTCCAACTAGAGTATCTGTGAGGGGTTACAGTGTTGTGGCACCAGCACCAGTGTCTAAGGCCCAATTTTTCAGCCCCTGTTTAACAGGGGCGTATAATTACAATTTTTGATGCAATTCTTTGCAGCAGGGCTAGTTCCTGCGTTCCAACTAGAGTGTCTGTGAGGGGTTCCAGTGTTATGGCACCAATGCCTAAGGCCCAATTTTTCAGCCCCTGTTCAACAGGGACATGTAATTAGAATTCTTGATCTAATATTTCACAGCAGGGCCCGTTTCTGCACCCACCAAGAGTATCTGTGAGGACATACAGTGTTGTGGCACCAGCACCACCACCACCACCAAAGGCCCAATTTTTCTGCCCCAGTTCAACAGGGGCATGTAATTACAATTCTTGATCTAATATTTCACAGCAGGGCCCTGTGAGGGCTTACAGTGTTGTGGCCACAACAACACCTAAGGCCCAAATTTCTGCTGAGTATATAGGGCAGGCCCCTACTTTCAAACATCTAACTTACAAACGGCTCCTACTTGCAAACGGAAGGAGACAACAGGAAGTGAGATGAAATTTACCCCTAGGAAGGGAAATTCTCTCCTGTAAGGGTTAATATGGGAAAAACTTTTCTCCTTTCCACTGATGCTTTATCACCAATCCTTGTTTCACTAAAAACCCCAAATTTTCAAAAAACATTTGTCATTGGGACAAAAAGTGAGGTGAAATCTTCTGAAGAGGAGCACAGACAGCAAAACAAATGTCACAGGGGTGATAACCCTTCCCTATGTTTTCCAAAAAGCTTAAAATCGTTTTTTTGGCTGGAGCTAAACACGTTAAAAATTTACCAGTTCAAAATTACAAACAGATTCTACTTAACAACAAACCTACAGTCCCTGTCTTGTTTGCACCGCCTGTATACTGCTGTTCAGAGTATATAGGGCCTGGTGGCCCCACACCTTTCCTTATTTTAATTTGGGTGCGGGGTTTAAGACCCAAAGGGCCTGGTAATGGACTGGGGGGTACCCATGCCATTTGTCTCACTGATTTTCATCCATATTGCCAGGACCCGACATTACATTAAAGCCGCAAGCAGTTTTAAATGACTTTTTTTCCTTTAAAAATGACATTTTGTGCAGGGACTGTTCTAAGCACAGGAAACACGCACCACTTTACAGGCATACTATAGACACACCCCAGGTACGATATTTAAAGGAATATTTCACTCTTTTTTTACTTTAAGCATCATTAAAATCACTGCTCCCGAAAAAACGGCCGTTTTTAAAAGTTTTTTTTGCATTGATACATGTCCCCTGGGGCAGGACCCGGGTCCCCAAACCCTTTTTAGGACAATACCATGCAAATTAGCCTTTAAAATGAGCACTTTTGATTTCGAACGTTCGAGTCCCATAGACGTCAATGGGGTTCTAACATTCGTGCAAATTTTCGGTCCGTTCGCAGGTTCTGGTGCGAACCGAACCGGGGGGGTGTTCGGCTCATCCCTAACAGTGATCATCTATAGAGGGACAGTGATCATCCACACACAGACAGTGATCATCTGTAGACAGTGATCATCTATGGACAGACAGTGATCCTCTATGGACAGACAGTGATCATCTATAGACAGACAGTGATCGTCCACACACAGACAGTGATCATCCACAGAGGGACAGTGATCATCCACAGAGGGACAGTGATTATCTACAGAGGGACAGTGATCATCTATAGACAGACGGTGATAATCCACACACAGACAGTGACCATCTATAGACAGATAGTGATCATCTATAGAGGGACAGTGATCATCCACACACAGTGTGATCATCTATAGACAGACAGTGAACATCTACACACAGACAGTGATCATCTATAGACAGACAGTGATCATCTAAACATAGACAGTGATCATCCACAGAGTGACAGTGATCATCTACAGAGGGACAGTGATCATCTATAGACAGACAGTGATAATCCACATACATACAGTGATCATCTATAGACAGACAGTGATCATCCACACACCGACAGTGATTATCTATAGACAGTGATCATCTATAGGCAGACATTGATTATCTATAGGCAAACAGTGATCATCCACACACAGACAGTGATCATCTATAGACAGATAGTGATCATCCACACACAGACAGTGATCATCTACACACAGACAGTGATCATCCACAGAGGGACAATGATCATCTACAGAGGGACAGTGATCATCTATAGACAGACAATGATCATCTATAGACAGGCAGTGATAATCCACACAGATACAGTGATCATCTATAGATAGACAGTGATCATCCACACACAGACAGTGATCATCTATAGACAGATAGTGATCATCCACACACAGACAGTGATCATCTACACACAGACAGTGATCATCCACAGAGGGACAATGATCATCTACAGAGGGACAGTGATCATCTATAGACAGACAATGATCATCTATAGACAGGCAGTGATAATCCACACAGATACAGTGATCATCTATAGATAGACAGTGATCATCCACACACAGACAGTGATTATCTATAGACAGACAGTGATCATCCACACACAGACAGTGATCATCTATAGAGGGACAGTGATCATCCACACACAGACAGTGATCATCTATAGACAGACAGTGATCATCCACACACAGACAGTGATCATCTATAGACAGACAGTGATCATCTATAGACAGACAGTGATCATCTATAGAGGGACAGTGATCATCCACACACAGACAGTGATCATCTATAGACAGACAGTGATCATCCACACACAGACAGTGATTATACCTACAGTATAGAGACTAGACATGTGCAATTTGTTTCGGTCCAAATACAAATTCAGACAAATTTTTAGTTTTTCGGAGATTCAGATGTATACAAATGAAATACTAACAAGGAGTAACACATTTCATAGAAATCCATTAATATTTGTTCCGTTTATTCGTTTTCTAACGAATTCCAAATTTTCAGAACGATTAGAATTCGGATCGGTCGAAAAAATCTCGACCAATTCGTATTCTGTGTGAAGAAATAGCTGGTTGTTAAGCAGCGGGGCGGGAAGCAGGCCGCCCAGGTCCTTAACAACCATGAGTCATCATCTGTCAGTGGGCTTTCCCACTGACAGATGAATGTAAACAAAATAATGCCGGCATTGGGGGTCTGTGGACAGGGTGCTTATTGGAATCTGGAAGCCCCCTTTAAGAAGGTTGCCCCCAGATCCTGCCCCCCCCCCCATTCACCAAAAAAGTGTCAAAAGGTAATAACCACAAGAAACAGTCCATACCAGGCCCTCCCCCAGTCCAACCCCCCCTCCTAGTCCATACCAGGCCCTTATCCGGGCATGCAGCCCAGCAGGCTCCCCCCCCCTCCTGAACCATACCAGGGCACTTGCCCTCAACATGCCCTCAACAGAGCTCCCCTCCACCCCAAAGCACCTCGAGGCGATTCAGTTCGCATTTTCAGCGCTATACAAGTCATTCATTCATTCAAAGCACCTTGTCCCCATGTTGATGGGGACAAGGGCCTCTTCCTGACAACCCTGGGTGAAGGTTGTGGGGGTCTGCAGGTGGGGGGCTTATTGGAAACTGGAAGCCCCTTTTAACAAGGGGGCCCCCAGATTCCGTCCCCCACTATGTGAATGGGTATCGGGTACATCGTCACATGACGTCAGAAGGGGGAGCGGTGCCACTGGGTGACATAGACAGGTGGCCCGCCCCTTGCCTATATAAGAACTGTCAAAGTGTAGAGCGGCAAGTTGGCGGGAGGCCTCCCAGGAGGCGGAATGCTTTTATTTTTTTCTATTTTTCGGGCATCGTGATTGACGATGGCTTTACATCAAGGGAGACTATTTTTTTGTATTGTATTTTTTAATAAAGGACTTGTCAAAAACTGTTTCTTGTGGTTATTACTTTTTGACACTTTTTTGGTGAATGAGTACGGGTACGATGTACCCGATATCCATTCACATAGGGGGGGGGCTGGGATCTGGGGGCCCCCTTCTTAAAGGGGGCATCTAGATTCCGATAAGCCCCCGCCCGCAGACCCCGACAACCACCACCCAGGGTATGGACTGGGGGGGGGGGCCCTATGCCATTTTTTAAAAAAAATTTCTATTGCTGGACAATTGCCGGCATTGTTTTCTGTACATTCAGTGGGGAAGCCTGCTGACAGATGATAAGTTATGGTTATAGTTTTAAAGGATGAAGTGGCAACCCTACATGCCATCCATACTCAGCCATGCCCATCCATACTCAGCCATGCCATCCATACTCAGTCATGCCATCCATACTCAGCCTTCCCCATCCATGCTCAGCCATCCCATCCATACTCAGCCATGCCATCCATACTCAGCCATGCCATCCATACTCAGCCATCCCCATCCATACTCAGCCATGCCATCCATACTCAGCCATGCCCATCCATACTCAGCCATGCCATCCATACTCAGCCATCCCCATCCATGCTCAGCCATCCCATCCATACTCAGCCATGCCATCCATACTCAACCATGCCATCCATACTTAGCCATGCCATCTATACTCAGCCATAAATGAGGCAAAAAAGAGAGGGGTAAAAAGGAACTTGTAGGCTCAACCGAAGCAAATTAGATTCACAAAGCAAGTTGATGAAGATCACAACAACCGCTAATGATTAGCTCATTGCACACACCTCAGGTTAAATAGTATGGTATTGCAGGTGAGTTCCTCTGAATTGATTAGGCATATAGAAAAAGAAGTAGGAATTGAAAAATCAAATCCAAAAAAGCAATTCTTCTGAGAGGAACAGGCAATTAATCAAAAATATAAAGTTTTATTATGCAAATCACTTAAACACTGATCAAACAAAATTCATCAAGGAAATACCACCAACAATTCATTAAAATAGACAACGTTGCCTATACACGCTTTATGGCCATCACACATTCCTCCATGCATTCCCCCATTAAATGACTGTAAGTAATGGTAGTCACTGCTGGATCATCTAAAAGCAAATATTTTCGTCCCTCAAAAGTCACTGAGCACATGAAGGAGAAGGAAATTGCAGAGGGGATTCGAAGTTAACATATAGTTTTGAATGTTACCTTCCCCGCTGTGTTATGGACCGTCAGAGATCAACAGCAGCAATATAGCGATTAATTGCACTTGCCGTTTATGATTGGTCGTTGAACACAGAGCTCACTGTGCTCGTATAGACTAAGTCAGTCCGGGTATGCTGGAAGGAGAATCCTATGGCTGAACTAAAGTTGCGAGGGACTTACTGCTGGCTCAAAAAGATCAATATTGGTAGGTTGGTGTATGTTTAGATAGTGGGCGGTTAGCTTGTGAGTATGACCCTCCCGAACGGGAGGTGTAAAAGGTAAGATCTCACCACTTTCCTGACAACGAGCATCACCTCCGCACCGATGAGTGAGCAGCTCCTTCAGATAGAGTCTTCTTTCAGCTCATCAGGATAACTTCCTAGGTTATGAGAAATATCAACTTTCTGTGTGTTACCAAGTATTGCCATATATTGCCGAGTAGAACAGGAAAGTCTTTATTCAGTTTGTAGCCCTGACAGCACGGCCGTCACAAAGATTCGGGGCTTTCCGTCGGCACTCGTGAAGCTCACGGAGGTGTCCCCTTTGCGTGTGAGTAGACCAGCGTGTGCGCTATAGGGAGCGTGATGGCATCATGCCGATGCGTTTCACCCATCACCAGGGTTTCTTCAGAGCACTGCGCCCTCACACATTGTAAAAGATGGGATACATTGGTTCTCTAACTTTGCTGTAGATGCGATCGTCAGCTTTTGTGATGGGGAAGAGATTGGGTGCAGTTCTGCGGGGAGGGGGAGGGGGGGTGCAGGTCCCTGTTTGCAGGAGGAGGAGGACTGTCATTGGCCACTGCTAAAGCCAATCACAGTCCTGCTAGCCCCGCCCACCATCTGGAGGAAGATGACTCGCTTAGTTGCCACTACCAATCTAAGAAAGAAGGGATTTCACTGTGATTGAGAAAACCACAATCAGGTGACAGTTTGTGGAATTACTGTTGAGCTTCTGGAAACTTTGTTAAAACTATTCCTGAACCTTTGCATCACTTACTACTGAACCCTTGCACTCTGTGTCCGTTTAAGCTACAGCCAGTATTCAGCGCAATAAAAATCACACCCAACTTTTTCTCAACTGTGGGGGCCCAACTTATGATCCTGCACACAGGCCCACTGCTTTCAGAAAATACCCCTGACTTGAGCTCATCATTGCACATCCATTCCAGATGTTTGTATGTGACATCACATACATCCCATACATCCCATACATCCCATACATCACATACAACCATGTGGGCTGGATGTGAGAGGTGGATCAGCAGGATGAGTGGACCAGGACAGGTAGATGTGTCTCATCTCTGCTTCCTTTCACCACTCTGCATATCATAGATGAGAAAAGGGTACAGCCGTGGAGCAGATGAGCTGAAGGGTACAGTGGTGGGGAAAATGAGCAGAAGGGGTTCAGAGGTCGGACAGAAGAGTAAGAGGGTACAGCGGTGGGGCAGATGTGCAGGGAGGTACAGTGGTGGAAAAGATGAGAAGGGGCTTCAGCAGTGGGACAGAAGAGCAGGGGCATACATTGATGGGGCAGATGAGCAGGAGGCCAAATGAGAAGGGGGTTACAGTGGTGGGACAGAAAAGCAGGGGGGTAGAGCAGTGGGGCAGATGTGAAAGGAGGTGTATTGGTAGGCAGATGAGCAGGGGGTTACAGTGGTGGGGCAGAAGAGCAGGGGGCACAGAGGTGAGACAGAGTTGCAAAAGTTACATTGGTGGGGCAGATGAGAAAGCGGGTTACAGTGGTGGGGCAGATAAGCAGATGGGTTCAGTGTTAAGACAGATAAGAAGGTGCTTCAGTAGTGAGACAGAAGAGCATGGGGATACGTCAGTGGAGCAGATGTGCAGGGAGGTACAGTGGTGGGGCAGATGAGAAAAAGGGGAACATTGATGGGGCAGATGAGCAGCAGGGTTACAGTGGTGGGACAGAAGAGCAAGGGGGTACAGTGGTTGGACAGATGTGCAGGAGGTACAGTAATGGGAGGGATTAGAAGGGGGTTCAGCAGTGGGACAGAAAAGCAGGGGGGCACAGTGATGGGGCAGATGAGCAGGGGGTTACAGTGGTGGGACAGATGAGCAGGGGGGTTCAGTGTTGGGGCAGATGAGAAGGGGGTTCAGAGGTGGGACAGAAGAGCAGGGGGGTACAGCGGGGGGGCATATGTGAAAGGAGGTGCATTGGTGGGACAGATGAGCAGGGGGTTACAGTGGTTGGGTAGAAGAGCAGGGGGTACAGTGGTGGGGCAGATGTGCAGGGGGTTACAGTGGTGGGGCAGATGTGCAGGGGGACAGTGATCTGAGGTGTGAAGGTGCATGAATTGGGACTGATCTGAAGTGTGGAGTTGCAGGAATTGGGGCTGATCTGAGGCGTGAGTGCAGGATGTTAATTTCTCACTACTACTCAAGTAGTTTACAGCATTTGCTTTATAAAAAATCCTTTTCGTGATTGAGAGTGTGAAGTTGACATTTTTTTGTTACAAAATCGGCACTCTCAATTTCTTTGCGCCTGCCTTAGAACACCTGATGGTGATCCCTCCAAGTTGGACCTCTGTATGTGGCCTGGCTGTGTAAAAGTCCCACACATGTGGTATCGTTATATTTGGGAGGAGTAGCAGAATATATTTTGGGGTGTAATTTTTGGTATATACATGCTATGTGTTAGAAATATTGTATAATATTGTATAAATGGACAACTTTGTGTAAAAAAAAAAAAAAGCGTTTTCATTTTCTTTCCACATTTTCCAAAAAAACTTGTGGAAAAAAATGACATGTTCAAAAGACTAATTTTGCCTCATAGAATATATGTTGGGATGTTTATTTTACAAAATGGGGTCATTTTTTTTTCCATTGTCCTGGTGCTCCAGGGCATTCAAAAGTGCAAGAGGTAGTCAAGAAATGATATGTGTAATTTATGGTCCTAGAACGCCTGATGGTGCTCCCTGCATGTTGGACCTCTCTATGTGGCCAGGCTGTGAAAAAGTCTCACACATGTGGTATCGCCATACTCAGGAGGAGTAGTAGAATGTGTTTTGAGGTATAATTTGTGGTATGCATATGCTGTGTGTGAGAAATAACCTGTTAATATGACAACATTGTGAAAAAAGAAAAAAAATAAAAAAAAAAAAAATCTTTATTTTGCAAAGAATTGTGGGGAAAAATTACAACTTCAAAAAACTCACCATGCCTAAATACTTTGGAATGTCTATTTTCCAAAAATGGGTCATTTGGGGGGTATTTGTACTTTTATGGCTTGTTAGGGTCTCAAGAAATGAGATAGGCCATCAGTACAGCAGGTGCAATCAATTTTCAATGATTGGCACCAAAGGTTGTAGACTCTATAACTTTCACAAAGACCAAATAAGATACACGGATTTGGGTTATTTTAACCAAAGATATGTAGCGGTATAAATTTTGGCCAAAATTTATGAAGAAATATTAATAATTTGCTAAATTTATAACAGAAACAAAGAAAACTTTTTTTTTTTTTTTTACAGAATTTTCTGTCTTTTCCCATTTATAGCGCAAAAAATAAAAAACACAGAAGTGATCAAATACTACCAAAAGAGAGCTTTATTTGTGTGAAAAAAGGGACAAAAATTTCATATGGGTACAGGGTTGCATGACTGAGTAATTGTCATTCAAAATGTGAGAGCACTGAAATCTGAAAATTGGTCTGGTTAGGAAGGGGGTTTAAGTGCCCAGTAGCACTTCGAAAACGAAGTGAAACTAAACTAATTTTGAAACCAAAATAAACAAATTCCATAATGAAATGAAATTAGTAACATAACAAATCTATCCAAAACTAAACAAATTTTCCGTTCTGCACATGTCTAGTATTTTCGCCTTATAACGGGCCTGAAGCGAATAAAGATTGGAGTATTACAATAAGAATCAGCATGTGTGGGGAAGAAAACCAAGCCATGACTTCTGAAACATTATAGCTGTTGTCTATGGATAACACGGCCCATAAAAGGCCAAAGCCGTCCTTTACGGATAACATTGTTAACAAAAAGCCATCCTCCATGCATAACATGGTTCCTATTTGTCCTCATGGGGAGGAGCTCAGAAAACTTCTATGAAAACACGCTATTTCAGGTTTGATTCTCCCCACCCAAGACCCAAGTGTGATGTCTGCTGTTGGCATAGATATCTGAGGGCGTACTCACACTAGGCACAGTACAGCCTTGTACAATGATCCATGCATGATAGCCCCACCTCCCTACCTCCCATCTGGTCTGTGGCCACATTGTACCAGGCCCAAGCTCACTTAGACCTTTTTCCAGTGAGCTGGGGTACGGTAGGCTGAACCATGCCAGATCGTGCATTGAAGCGATCACGCTACTCAAACGAACTGTTGTTTGAGTGTCAAACCAGGCATGGTAGATACACGTTAGTGTGAGTACATCTTGATTATGTTCTAATATGATTGGGAGTAAGCTATTTTATGACTTCCCTTTTGTTTTCAAGCAAATTTAACCATAAACCATAGTATAGAATGCCGGGACCCAACACAAGGATTTCCCTCTCATATTCCATCTGCAACCTCTTTCTCAACATCATTACCAAGTATGTTCAAACTTTGGTTTATTTTGTAATGTGGTATTTTTACTAACAAATGTGAATGCTCTTATCATCATGGTGGGTGCTCTGATGTCCACCTTGGTCTATAAGTGAAACCCCAAGATGCTCTAGTGCTCAATGGCTGGGTGACCCATTATTAAGCCTGCATGCTGTCATATGGCAGGCAAGGAGATCATGCTTAGCGCTAAGCTAATAAAATTCATATTTTGCTTAGGATTTAGTGGTGCTGTTTTTGGTGTACAGAGTAATGCCCTACCCTAAGGCCTCCTTATACTAACCCACCCCGTGACTCCAACCCTTAAATGTATTGTGATCCTAACCCTCAGAATCACTCCAGCCTTCCTGTAACCCCAGTTTGAACCTTCCCTATAAATCCAATTTGAACGCTAATTCTTCCTTGGGACCAAAAACCCCTAATATCTCCTCTTAACACTAACCTTTCCTTTAGCCCCAGTTCAAACCTTTCCTACACTGAGCAAAATTATAAACGCAACACTTTTGTGTTTGCCCCTATTTATCATGAGCTGAACTTAAAGATCTACGACTTTTTCTATGTACACAAAAGGCCTATTTCTCTCAAATATTGTTCACAAATCTGTCTAAATCTGTGTTAGTGAGCATTTCTCCTTTGCCGAGATAATCCATCCACCTCACAGGTGTGGCATATCAAGATGCTGATTAGACAGCATGATTATTGCACAGGTGTGCCTTAGGCTTGCCATAATAAAAGGCCATTCTAAAATGTGCAGTTTTATTACACAGCACAATGCCACAGATGTCGAAAGTTTTGAGGGAGCGTGCAATTGGCATGCTGATTGCAGGAATGTCCACCAGAGCTGTTGCCCTTGAATTGAATGTTCATTCATCTACCATAAGCCGTCTCCAAAGGCGTTTCAGAGACTTTGGCAGTACATTCAACCAGTCTCACAACTGCAGACCCCGTGTAACCACACCAGCCCAGGACCTCCACATCCAGCATCTTCACCTCCAAGACCTAAATGAGGAGGGTGCAGATCTGCTGGGAGTGAAGATGGCTGAAAAGTTAGAGGGGTTTTTAAACTAGGCGACGGGGGGGGGGGGGGGGGATCCAGAGGTAGACATAGTCAGCAATGAACATATTCCAGAGGGTAGTATTGGGGACATTAGTGGTAGGTTGACTAAAGCACATAAACCCAAGGTAAGTATAATAACAAGTCCTATTTGCAAACTCGGAATGCCCAATAAGGAGACAGTATGCGACCGATCTAAACTATGGGGCATGTTCACCAATGCCAGGAGCCTGGTGACAAGATGGGTGAACTAGAAAATAATAACTGGGGGAAAATAATACTGGGAGTATGCTATAGGCCCCCAAACTCCTATCACAATTTGGATTAGCAGCAAGGATGGGAAGTGTTATCATAATGGGGGATTTTAATTATCCAGACATAGACTGGGCGGAGGGAACCACGCATTCAACTAAGGCTCGCCAGTTCCTAAATGTCTTGCAGGACAATTTCATGGGTCAGATGGTAGACGCACCAACTAGAAACAAGGCATTACTAGATCTACTGATTACCAACAATACAGACCTGATCACGGATGTGGAAATATGGGGCAAATTAGGAAACAGCGATCACAGGTCAATTGGCTTCAGTATAAACCACACAAATAGGAAACACAAGGGGAACACAAAGACACTGAATTTCAAAAGAGCCAACTTACCTAAACTACAAACCTTGCTAGAAGATATGAATTGGGATAAAATCTTAGAAACAAAGAACACAGAGGAGAGATGGGTTTGCTTTAAGGGCATATTAAATTAGGGCATTAGCCAGTGCATCCCAGTGGGAAATAAATTTAAAAGAGCGAACAAAAGTCCTGGATGGCTTAACTCCAATGTAAAAATTCATATAAAAGCAAAGGAGAAGGCCTTCAAAAAATACAAGGCTGAGGCATCATCATCAGCATTTAGACTTTACAAAGAATGCAACAAGATATGTAAGGGTGCAATTAGGGCGGCTAAGATAGAACACGAAAGACACATAGCGGAGGAGAGCAAAAAAAATTCCAAGAAATCATTTACGTATATAAATAGTAAAAAAGGGCAGACAGACCATATGTGCCCCATAAAGAATGAGGATAGACATATGGTTACAAAGGATGGGGAGATGGCGAAGGTATAGAATTTATTCTTCTCCTCAGTCTTCACGAGGGAATCGGGGGGCTTCAGTAACCAAAACTGCAGTGTTTGTCCTTATGACACATCACAGAAAGCACCCTCATGGCTAACAGAGGACAGAATTAGAAATAGACTTGGGAAACTTAACATTAATAAATCACCGGGACCAGATGGCTTGCACCCGAGGGTACTTAGGGAACTCAGTCAAGTAATTGCCGGACCATTGTTCCTAATTTTTACAGACAGTCTACTGGCTGGAATGGTACCAGATGATTGGAGAAAAGCCAATGTAGCACCAATATTTTAAAAAGGGACAAAATACATCCCTGGTAATTACAGACCAGTTAGCCTAACATCAATAGTATGCAAGCTCTTGGAGGGGATGATAAGGGACTATATACAAGATTTTAGTAATGAAAACAGTATAATTAACAGTAAACAGCATGGATTCATGAAGAATAGTTCTTGCCAAACCAATCTATTAAACTTTTATGAGTAGGTGAGCAGCCATCTAGATAAAGGAAGGCCCGTAGATGTGGTGTATCTGGATTTTGCAAAAGCATTTGACACAGTTCCCCATAAACTTTTACTGTACAAAGTAAGGTCAGTTGGCATGGACCATAGGGTGAGTACATGGATTGAAAACTGGCTACAACGGCGAATTCAGAGGGTGGTGATAAATGGGGACTACCTACTCAGAATGGTCAGGGGTGGGAAGTGGAGTCCCCCAGGGTTCTGTGCTGGGACCAATCCTGTTTAATTTGTTCATAATAGACCTGGAGGATGGGGTAAATAGTTCAATCTCTGTATTTGTGGGCGACACTAAGCTAAGCAGGGCAATAACTTCTCCGAAGGATGTGGAAATCTCTCAAAAATATCTGAACAAATTAATGGGGTGGGCAACTACATGGCAAATGAGGTGTAATGTAGAAAAATGTCAAATAATGCATTTGGGTGGCAAAAATATGAATGCAATCTACTCACTGGGGGGAGAACCTCTGGGGGAATCTAGGATGGAAAAGGACCTGGGGGTTCTAGTAGATGATAGGCTCAGCAATGGCATGCAATGCCAAGCTGCTGCTAACAAAGAAAACAGAATATTGGCATGCATTAAAAAAGGGGATTAACTCCAGGGATAAAGCGATAATTCTCCCGCTCTACAAGACTCTGGTCCAGCCTCACCTGGAGTATGCTGTCCAGTTCTGGGCACCAGTCCTCAGGAAGGATGTACTGGAAATGGAGCGAGTACAAAGAAGGGAAACAAAGCTAATAAAGGGTCTGGAGGATATTAGTTATGAAGAAAAGTTGCGAGCACTGAACTTGTTCTCTCTGGAAAAGAGATGTCTGAGAGGGGATATGATTTCAATTTACAAATACCATACTGGTGACCCCACAATAGGGATAAAACTTTTTTGTGGAAGGTAGTTTAATAAGAAACATGGCCACTCACTAAAATTAGAAGAAAAGAGGTTTAACCTTCAACTGTGTAGAGGGTTCTTTACTGTAAGAGCGGCAAGGATGTGGAATTCTCTTCCACAGGCGGTGGTTTCAGCGGAGGGGCATTGATAGTTTCAAAAAACTATTAGATAAGCACCTGAACGACCACAACATACAGAGATATACAATGTAATACTGACATATAATCACACACATAGGTTGGACTTGTGTTTTTTTTCAACCTCACCTACTATGTAACTATATAACTATGTAACTATGTCTGAGACCAGCCACCCGGACAGCTGCTGCAACAATCGGTTTGCAAAATCAAAGAATTTCTGCACAAACTGTCAGAAACCATCTCAGGGAAGCTCATCTGCATGCTCGTTGTCCTAATTGGGGTCTCGACCTGACTGCAGTTCGCCGTCATAACAGACTTGAGTGGGCAAATGCTCACATTTGATGGCGTCTGGCACTTTGGAGAGGCGTTCTTTTCATGGATAAATTCTGTTTTTCCCTGTACAGGGCAGATGGCAGACAGCGTGTATGGCGTTGTGTGGGTGAGCGGTTTGTTGATGTCAATGTTGTGGATCGAGTGGCCCATGGTAGCAGTGGGGTTATGGTATGGGCAATGAACACAGGTGCATTTAATTGATGGCATTTTGAATGCACAGAGATACCGCCATTCATCCACGACCATCACCTCATGTTGCAGCATGATAATGCCCGGCCCCATGTTGCAAGGATCTGTACACAATTCCTGGAAGCTGAAGACATCCCAGTTCTTGCATGGCCAGCATACTCACCGGACACGTCACCCATTGAGCATGTTTGGGATGCTCTGGACTGCGGAACTGCGTATATGACAGCGTGTTCCAGTTCCTGCCAATATCCAGCAACTTCGCACAGCCATTGAAAAGGAATGGACCAACATTCCACAGGCCACAATCAACAACCTGATCAACTCTATGCGAAGGAGACGTGCTGCACTGCGTGAGTCAAATGGTGGTCACACCAGATACTGACTGGTTTTCGGATCCCCCGGACATCCCCCCCCATATGGTAAAACTGCACATTGTAGAGTGCCCTTTTATTGTGGCCAGCCTAAGGCACACCTGTGCAATAATCATGCTGTCTATTCAGCATCTTGAGCATGCCACACCTGTGAGGCTGGTTGGACGTACTGCCAAATTCTCTGAAACGCCTTTGGAGACGACTTATGGTAGATAAATGAACATTCAATTCAAAGGCAACAGCTCTGGTGAACATTCCTGCAGTCAGCATGCCAATTGCATGCTCCCTCAAAACTTGCGACATCTGTGGCATTGTGCTGTGTGATAAAACTGCACATTGTAGAGTGGCCTTTTATTTATTCATAACCATGCTGTCTAATCAGCATCTTGATATGCCACACCTGTGATGTGGATGGATTATCTCAGAAAAGGAGAAGTGCTCACTAACACCGATTTAGACAGATTTGTGAACAATATTTGAGAGAAATAGGCCTTATGTGTACATAGAAAAAGTCGTAGATCTTTAAGTTCAGCTCATGATAAATAGGGGCAAACACAAAAGTGTATATTTATTTATAATAATTTTGCTTGGTGTATAACCCTGAAATTAACACTACTGCCTTTTAACCCTAACACTATAGTTGCCAACAGTCCCGATTTTCCCAGGACAATCCCGATTTTGGGACCCTCGTCCCGATTGGAGGCTGTCCCGAATCAGGATTTTCCATAAGGAATCGGGAATGTTGTTTTTTTTGTTTTTTTGGATCCAGCAAAATGGCAGCCGGCGCCGCCGCTCTATCTTCCTCTAGTGTTGAGTGTAGACGGGAAGGGGGCTTGATCCGTGCAGCCAATGAAGCGGCTTCTTTAGCTGCATGGCCCCTCCCCTCTCCACTGAAGCAAGCAGAAGACGCGGCGCCGTCGCCGTGTCTTGCTGAAAGTTCCGCAGCCCTGTACTGCGCAAGCGCTGCGCCTGCGCAGTACAGGGGGTCCTCCATTGCCGAGGGGAACTTTCTCGGCAGAACACTGGCCGCTCCTGCACTGAGCGGGGGCCGGGCTGCATTGGGGGGGGCTGCACTGAGGGGGGGCTGCACTAACTGAGGGGGGCTGCACTGAGGGGGGGCTGCACTAACTGAGGGGGCGCTGCACTGAGGGGGGGCTGCACTGAGGGGGGGGCTGCACTAACTGAGGGGGGGGCTGCACTGAGGGGGGGCTGCACTAATAGAGGGGGGGCTGCACTGAGGGGGGTCTGCACTAATAGAGGGGGGCTGCACTGAGGGGGGGCTGCACTAATAGAGGGGGGGCTGCACTGAGGAGGGGTCTGCACTAATAGAGGGGGGTTGCACTGAGGGGGGGCTGCACTAATAGAGGGGGGCTGCACTAATAGAGGGGGGGCTGCAATAATAGAGGGGGGGCTGCACTGAGGGGGGGTCTGCACTGATGGAGGGGGTCTGCACTGATGGAGGGGATCTGCACTGATGGAGGGGGTCTGCACTGAGGGGGTCTATACAGACTCTGGCGGGGGCACCTGATGCAAGGACAGACTCTGGCGGGGGCACCTGATGCAAGGACAGACTCTGCTGGTGGCACCTGATGCAAGGACAGACTCTGCTGGTGGCACCTGATGCAAGGACAGACTCTGCCGGGGGCACCTGATGCAAGGACAGACTCTGCCGGGGGCACCTGATGCACGGACAGACTCTGCTGGTGGCACCTGATGCAAGGACAGACTCTGCCGGGGGCACCTGATGCAAGGACAGACTCTGCCGGGGGCACCTGATGCAAGGACAGACTCTGCTGGTGGCAGGCGACGTGGCTAGTGACACGCTCAGGGATCCCACTGATTCTGCATTATGGTGAGTTGAATGATTTAATTTTATATTACAATGTAATAATAGAAATAATGTGCTTCAATCATCCTGACACCATAACAACCATGGTGCCGGGATGATTGAAGCATTAACACCAGGCATTTGGAGTATCTTTATCTGCTGATTGTTAAACTTTCTAGAATACACATATTTCTATTGTGTAGGATCTGGGGCTGCTGTCCCGTCATTTCCCTCTCCCCCTTTCCTTCTCCCCCCTTTCCCTCTTCATCCCTCATTCATCTCAGACTCTAACCACACCCTCTTGAGCCACGCCCATTTAAGCCACGTCCACTTTCACGTAAGCCACGCTCACTTTCACGTAAGCCACACCCACTTTCACGTAAGCCACGCCCATTTTTCGCCGTGGCACGCTTCGCGCGCCGCACTTATGAATTTTTGCTAAGCCACGCCTGCAACTGAATGCCCTGCCCCCTAATTATTGTACGGCTCCGCCTACAGCCAAAAAAGTGCCCCACATATTTTTTTTTCAATGTTGGCAACTATGTAACACTACCCTGCCAGCTAATGAAGAAAACAGTGATTGTATTTTTAGAGGATGACCTAATACAGAGGGATATATACTTCCGCAGCTGACTAGCTGTTATTCCACCCTAGTGGGTCAGTTGCTGCTGTCTCTAAGCCTATGAGGAGGGAGAGAGTCTTCAGGACCAGCTGTGACTTCTTGGTCCAGCATTGTACACTATGACATTTTCAAGAGGGGCGGCAACAAGACCAGTCGTAAACCAAGAAGCAAGAGTGGCCTGGAAGGACTGGTCTTCACAACCAGAAATGGTGGGAAGGAAGACTGCCGCACACTGTTGATCACCTGGGGGGGGGGGGGGGGGCACAATTATTGACTGTTTTTAAAACTAACTCTTGCTGTAAACGCAGCTCTAAACATCTCTACAAACCAAACCCTAACACTAATTCTTCTTCTAATTCTTCCTGTGACTTGTGACACTAATGCCCCTTACACTGGTCTGATTTTCCAATGGAAAACGTTTGATGGGAGCTTTTTGTCAGAAAGTCCGACCGTGTGGAGGCTCCATCGGACATTTTCCATCGGAATTTCCGTCACACAAAATTTGAGAGCTGGTTCTCAAATTTTCTGACAACAAATTCCGTTGTTGTAATTTCCAATCGTGTGTACAAAATTCAGATGCACAAAGTTCCACGCATGCTCGGAATCAAGCAGAAGAGCCGCACTGGCTATTGAACTTCATTTTTCTCGGCTCGTCGTACATGTCGTACGTCACCGCGTTCTTGACGTTCGCAATTTCCGACCAATTTTGTGTGACCGTGTGTATGCAAGACAAGTTTGAGCCAACATCCGTTGGAAAAAATCCGATGGATTTTGTTGTTGGAATGTCCGATCAATGTCCGATCGTGTGTACGGGGCATAACTCTTCCTTATAGTGAATATACTTTATATAGTTTCTTATATATCTTACTTAAAGCGGAACGTAAGTCATTTTTTCATCTTTCCATCTATTAAATCTTCTGCCCTTGTTGTTTTAACTTTGGATAGTAAAACATTTTTTTTCTGCCAGTAAATACCTTATACAGCCCACTTCCTGTTTCTTGTCTGGTAAAAAGCCTAGGCTTATGACATAATGCACAGCTCTCTCTCTAACTCTTCTGAGTGTTTGCCAGGAAGAGAGGGGGGATGAGTCATAAGAGGGCCAATGAAAGCTGCAGAGCTGGAGATGTGCCTCTGTGTGTCTGTGCAAATCCAGGAAGTGAACAGGCAGCAGCTTCAGCTGCCCACATTTAAAATGGATGCAGCCAGACTCAGTGGAGGGAGATTTCTGCAGCATCTTTGGCAAGTACAGAATCACAGTATATAAAAAATAATATGCAAAGTGGTTGGAGGGAAGCTTCAGAATGGCAAAGATGGCAAATATGTTTTTATTACAAATTATGTGAGCAGACTGCAGTTCCTCTAAAGCTGTTGTAAACCTCAAACATGAAATATGAACAAAGCTTATTCTTCTGTAGTGTGTACTAGTGTATTAAAATCATTAAGTGTCATTGCTGCTTCCTTCCTCTGCTATCAGCAAGAGTCACTTTTGAAACTCAACAGCAAGAGAAAAATGGTGACAGGGGAGGGACCTCCAGCTGATTGACAGCCTCAGCTCTGTTCTGTGTTAAGGGGGGGTGTCCCTTCCCTCCAATCAGCTCTCAGACCTCTACTCACTGAGCTCTGCAGAATGTGACTTCAGCTCTCCGCCCCCCTTTTTTGACAGCTCAGACAAGCTTTAAAAATCCTGGACTTTGAACAGATGTGGAGAAGAGAATACTGCAGACAAAAAGGTACAACTTATGTAGGAGAATTTGTTTAATCTCTGTGTGACACCTGAGGCCAGTTATTTCACTGGATATATGTCCACTCTAAGTATAACTAGAAAACGCATGAATGCTTCAAAACAGACGAAGTTGTGGAACAATGCAAAGTGTTAGAAATTAACCACTTCAGCTCCAGAAGGTCGCCCCCCCCCCCCCCTTCATGACCAGGCCATTTTTTGCGATATGGCACTACGTTACTTTAACTGACAATTGTGCGGTCGTGCAAATCTGTACACAAATCAAATTTATGTCCTTTTTTCCCACAAATAGAGCTTTCTTTTGGTGGTATTTTATCACCTCTGCAATTTTAATTTTTTGCGTTATACACAAAAAAAGACCGACAATTTTGAAAGAAAATAAAACATTTTTTTACTTTCTGCTACAAAACACAGCCAATAAAAAAAAAATTAAAAATCAAATTTCTTCTTCAGTCTAGGTCACTATTATTTATATATATATATATATATATATATATATATATATATATATATATATATATATATATATATATATATAAAACAAACAAGGTGCGGGCTTGGCACATGTACAGTCAGGTCCATAAATATTGGGACATCAACACAATTCTAATCTTTTTGGCTCTATACACTACCACAGTGGATTTGAAATGAAACAAACAGAATGTGCTTTAACTGCAGACTTCCAGCTTTAATTTGAGGGTATTTACATCCAAATGAGGTGAACAGTGTAGGAATTACAACAGTTTGTATATGTGCCTCCCACTTTTTAAGGGACCAAAAGTAATGGGACAGATTAACAATCATCCATCAAACTTTCACTTTTTAATACTTGGTTGCAAATCCTTTGCAGTCAATTACAGCCTGAAGTCTGGAACGCATAGACATCACCAGACACTGGGTTTCATCCCTGGTGATGCTCTGCCAGGCCTCTATTGCAACTGTCTTCAGTTCCTGCTTGTTCTTGGGGCATTTTCCCTTCAGTTTTGTCTTCAGCAAGTGAAATGCATGCTCAGTCGGATTCAGGTCAGGTGATTGACTTGGCCATTGCATAACATTCCACTTCTTTCCCTTAAAAAACTCTTTGGTTGCTTTCGCAGTATGCTTTGGGTCATTTTCCATCTGCACTGTGAAGCGCCGTTCAATGAGTTCTGAAGCATTTTGCTGAATATGAGCAGATAATATTGCCCGAAACACTTCAGAATTAATTCTGCTGCTTTTGTCAGCAGTCACATAATCAATAAATACAAGAGAACCAGTTCCGTTGGCAGCCATACATGCCCACGCCATGACACTACCACCACCATGCTTCACTGATGAGGTGGTATGCTTTGGATCATGAGCAGTTCCTTTCCTTCTCCATACTCTTCTCTTCCCATCACTCTGGTACAAGTTGATCTTGGTCTCATCTTTCCATAGGATGTTGTTCCAGAACTGTTAAGGATTTTTTAGATGTTGTTTGGCAAACTCTAATCTGGCCTTCCTGTTTTTGAGGCTCACCAATGGTTTTACATCTTGTGGTGAACCCTCTGTATTCACTCTGGTGAAGTCTTCTCTTGATTGTTGACTTTGACACACATACACCTACCTCCTGGAGAGTGTTCTTGATCTGGCCAACTGTTGTGAAGGGTGTTTTCTTCACCAGGGAAAAAATTCTTTGGTCATCCACCACAGTTGTTTTCCGGGTCTTTTGGTGTTGCTGAGCTCACCGCTGCATTCTTTCTTTTTAAGGATGTTCCAAACAGTTGATTTGGCCACACCTAATGTTTTTGCTATCTCTCTGATGGGTTTGTTTTGTTTTTTCAGCCTAATGATAGCTTGCTTCACTGATAGTGACAGCTCTTTGGATCTCATATTGAGAGTTGACAGCAACAGATTCCAAATGCAAATAGCACACTTAAAATGAACTCTGGACCTTTTATCTGCTCCTTGTAAATGGGATAATGAGGGAATAACACACACCTGGCCATTGAACAGCTGAGCAGCCAATTGTCCCATTACTTTTGGTCCCTTAAAAAGTGGAGGCACATATACAAACTGTTGTAATTCCTACACCGTTCACATGATTTTGATGTAAATACCCTCAAATTAAAGCTGAAAATCTGCATTTAAAGCACATCTTGTTTGTTTCATTTTAAATCCATTGTGGTGGTGTATAGAGCCAAAAAGATTAGAATTGTGTCAATGTCCCAATATTTATGGACCTGACTGTACTTCTTTCAAGTAGCAAGTTCATACAGCACAAAGCATCCGGGCTCACAACTTGCCCTATTGTGGAGGTACTTTACCATCCTGTGTCATGGGTGTCTGCGTGTCTCCATCCTTCGGCGTCCCAATTCGGGGGTTAGAAATAGCCTTGTCACATACATTTTTAGTACCTGGTTCTGCTTGTAAAGTTGTGATCCGAGGTTTCCACTAGATGGACGTTCAGCAAAATGCAGGTCACTAACAGGAATCATTTGTATGCGTCACACATACTCTGTTTCCTCGAGCTTCACAAAAGCGGCGTCACTTGACGGAACGGCTGTGACGGCAACGCGTTTTGCTAACAGGTATAACGTAGCTTCATCTGGACAATCATTGGCTGGCGGCCCTCACTTCCTTTATATTGACATTATTTTGTGAGGATGCCACCCATCATGATATATTAAAGGAATAGGAGTCTTTTATCTAGATGGTACGTGGTGATCTTCAAAATAGCCAAGTAAAGCAGAAAAAAATCTTGTCAGCTTAGCCTGTGAACCAGAGATTACCATTGACATAGATTTTCTACTTAGGGGGATAACAGCATAAAAAAAATCAAGAAAGGAATAGGCGAGTATAGATAGTAAGGCTAACCAAGCATAGAAGAAAGTTAAAATAAAAAAAATAAAAAAATAAATAAAATAAAGAAAACAAAGAAAAATAATAAAAGAAAAAGAAAAAGGAAAAAAGAAGAAAAAAAAAGGAAGAGAAGAGAGGAAATAATAAAAGTAGTAAAAAATAGTAATAAATAAGTGAAAAGGAAAAGAGAGAAAAGGGGAGAAAGAAGAGTGTAAAGTGGGGGGGGGACGACACATATAACAGCACGTCAGGACAACATGATTTAATATACTTTAAGGAAACGATAGTAGGTAAATAGATGTGTCTCAGATCATTCATGGAGTAATAATTAGTAAGTACTGATCAACCCACCTGAATTTTCAGGTAGTGTCACTACCTCTAAAAAATCTGAGGTATTAACTTTCCAGGAACACCTGAAGATTTAATTCTATATTGAGTCCCGCTGGCACGAGAGATTTTAACCTATATATCCACCATTTTTCTTTTCAGAGGAGTATACGGTCAAAATCTCCTCGTCTGGCAGGTAACTTGAGGACATATATACCTTTTACCTTCATGCCAATGGGGGTCCCTCTGTGGCAGGAGGCAAAATGTTTTGCTAAGGGTTTCTCTGGGGTTTTTTTCCCTAATTTCTCTTCAATGCTCACCTATCCTCACTTTTTGGATCCTCTTTGTTTTTCCAATATAAATTTTTGGACATGGACATGTGATCATATAGATCAACCTTTCTGATGAGCAGTTAATTAGGTCCCTAATCTCATACTTCTGATGGTCTAGGGCATCCATAAAAGTCTGTGTTGTATCTTTAAAGGGACAAATCTGACACTTGTTACATGGAAACATCCACTTAGTCCACTAAGTCGATAACCAAGTGGGGTCTGGTTCTTTGGTGAACTCAGACTGCAGTAGCATGTCGCCCAAATTTTTGGTGTGACGTGCTACCATATTGGGTGATGTACCAACTATGTCTGTTAGCCCCGGGCTCTTTGTCAGTATCACCCAATGTCTTTCCAGGACATTACGTACCCAATTCCATTGGGCTCCAAAAGCCTACTGACTGACTGGGCCACTATTTGTCAGGGGACCTTTTTCTTTACTATCATTGTCAATAAGTGGTAGGCTTTCTCTACTTTTCCCTGCTACTTTCTTTTTAGCTTTTCTAATTTGTCCGTGAGAGTATCCACGTTCACAAAATCTTTTTTACATCTCAGTACCCGCATGTCTGTATTCTGCTACATATTTTTGGTAAAAAAAAATCCCAATATGCGTATATTGGTTGGTTTGCGCAAAAGTTATAGCATCTACAAACTATGGGATATTTTTATGGGACTTTTATTTATTTATTTTTTTTACTAATAAAGTCGGCGGTCAGCAACTTATATCGGTGCTGCGACATTGCGGCAGACAAATTGGACACCTAACTGACACTTTTTTGGGGACCAGTGACCTTAATGCAGTGATCAGTGCTAAATAATATGCACTGTAACTATACTAATGACACTAACAGGGAAGGGGTTAACACATCAGGGGCGATCAAAGGGTTAAATGTGTTCCCTGGGAGGGCTTTCTAACTGTGGGGGAGGTGCTTGTACTGTAAGAAGACAGAGATCCGTGTTCCTGCTTGGCAGAACCACAGGATCTCTGTCTTCTCCTGTCACAGAACGGTGATCTGCCTTGTTTACATATTGTACAGATTGGCGGGTCCCGGTAGACATTGGGGCTGCCAGACCTGGTGATTGGCTCCAATCACAGCGGGAGCTGGTCGGCGGCGGCGCGCGCGTGCGCCCCCAGAACCAGGAAACCAATTCACGTACAGTGTGATTTCACACTGAAGGGCCACTCTGCCTCAGTACATATGCGTGGGGCAGTCCGGAAGCAGTTAAAGGGCTGGAAGACGGTGGCAGGAAGGGGTTAAAAATGCCATTGCAATTGAAAACGTTTTGTTATTTCTGTTTGCTAAGTGAAAAAGATACCTGTTGATCTTGCACTTTCTGCCTGTGCTGCAACTTATCAGTTGCAATGTTCCCAGCTCTTATTTAGGACTACAAAACACATGCTCTCTGCAGAAGAGGACAGGGGGAGGAGTTCTTTAGTCCTGTCCTAGGTAGGGTTGCCACCTTTTCTTCAAGCCAAACCAGAACACTTTAGCGGTCTGGAACACCTTTGGGTGCCCCAAAGTGAGTAGTGATGCGGTGCACATAGCCTGCCGCAGCAAAACGTGGGTGTGGCCAAATTGCTCTTGCTGACATCATCACCCTGCACCCCAGTGAGGCCGAACCTGCCCCCCAGACAGCCGCCCACAGCTCCTGGACAGCAACAGATTTGTGTGTGACTATCTTGGTTACTTGAGGAGCCACAGCCCAGTCTGAATAATGTGTCCGGGTTTCAGTCCATCTGAAGCCCGGACACATGATTCAAAACCCGGACTGGTGAATCCCAGACAGGTGGCAACCCTAGTCCTTGGGTGACAACACTACTCATCCATAGATACAGTACAGTGAGCGTTGTCACCCTAGGACAGGAAGTTACATGCAGAATTACTAGGAATAACAAAAGTAAAAGTAAACAAAACCTAAAAAAAAAAAAAAAAAAAAACAAATTCAGCCAATACATTTAAGGACTCGTAAGCTCTAATACACATTCAGTTTTTGTTCTCAGGATTAGATATGCTTTAAAGTTTCTCTTTACAGCCACGGCAGGGGACAGAGTTGGAATCTTTGTGCGAGGTCCTTCAGTGCCCCTGAGCACTGTAAGAAGCTAGCGGGTGATTGAAGCTGCCAGCATTCACCTTAGACTGAGGTATCAATTCTGGGTGGACTAATCCTTTAACCACTTGCTGACAAGCCTGATGGATCTGTGCCGATGCAGAACCAGCATGGTGTCTTCTTCTACACAAGAATACTCCTGCAATCTCCAGTATGTTTCTGTAGCTGATATTCACTCCGTATTGGAAAATAAAGAATATAGCCGTATTACTTGCTATTTAAAGTTCCTGCACAGACGGTGTCCATGAGGAATAGAGTCCCCGGCCTTGTCTGATGGTAATAGAGCTGTCATTATAGTTATTGCACAATAACGCAGGATTCCAGGCATTCCTGTCAGATGATCGCAGCCCTGCAAGTATAAATAGACGTGGTCTTTTGTATGCAACACAGCATTGCAGGGTTCACAGTGCTTGGAGATCTATTGATGTCTAATCAAAGGGACTTTAGGCCATTGATTTTTTTGCATATACAACGGGTAAAATAAGTATTTTTGACACATCACCATTTCTCTAGGTAAATATATTGACATAATATTTTCCCCACATGTTGGTAACAACCCATGCAATTCATACATACAAGGACGCCAAAACGAATAAGTTCAGAAAAGAAGTTCAGTGTAATAAAATGGAATGACACAGGGAAAAAGTATGAAACAAGCTAACTGAAATTTATTTAGTACTTGGTACAAAATCCTTTGTTGGTAATGCCAGCTTCAAGACGCCTCCTGTATGGTGAAACTAGTCACATGCATTGCTCAGGTGTGATTTTGGCCCATTCTTCCATTCTTCTTCAAATCTTGAAGGTTCCATGGGCCTCTTCTATGAACTCTGATCTTTAGTTCTTTCCATAGATTTTCTATTGGATTCAAGTCAGGTGATTGGTTGGGCCAAGCAACTTTAAGTTCTTTCTTTGAAACCGATTGAGAGTTTCCTTGGCTTTGTGTTTGGGATCATTGTCCCAAATGGTAGATGGCAGCAGATTTTTATCAAGAATGTCCCGGTACATTTTTCCATTCATCCTTCCTTCAATGATATGAAGTTTGCCAGTACCATATGCTGAAAAGCAGCCCCACACCATGATGTTCCCACCTCCAAACTTCACTGTTGTTATGGGGGTGTTTTTGGGGTGATGTGCAGTGCCATTTGACCTCAAAACATGGTGTGTATTATGGCATCCAAAGAGTTAAATTTTAGTCTCTTCTGATAATTCTTTTCACTCCTTTGTCAGAAATCTTGCCACCTGGTCATGGCCGGTTTATGGTGAAATGATGGTCTTTCCACTTCTGGATTATGGCCCCAACAGTGCTCACTGGAACATTCAGAAGTTTAGAAATCCTTCTGTAACCAATGCCATTAGTATGTTTTGCAACAATAAGGTTGCAAAGGTCTTGAGAGAGCTCTTTGCTTTTACCCATCATGAGATGTTTCTTGTGTGACACCTTGTGTGACACATTCTGTGTGCCAGTCCCAAGTCTGAACAATAGGGGAGGGTGGAGGAAAGACCTGGTGACCATCCTTCATAAATTTTCTTTCAAGCACATTAGTCGTGGTGCCCAGAGAGATGCCCCATGACCTGCCCATACCAGTGGCGTACCTAGCACATCTGGCTGGTCTTTTTTTTTTTACACCCCCCCCAAAAAAGTTACTGTTTTGAAAAAATAAACGCACTGCAGCGAATGTGGGGGTGTCAAACTGTATTAACAGTGGGAGGGGATTAAAAGGGCATAGTTAAAAAACACCTAAGCCTACTCTCCCTATACTGAGCACACATATGACAGAGTACTTTTGCCCAGAAAATATGCTTTTATGACTGTGCCACAAGCAACCATATAAAAGACGTACAAACCTCAGCACAGCAATTTTAATAAAATTAAAGTCTTCATTACATATGCTTTCTACACACAGCTGACCTTACAGAAGAATGTAATGTTCTTGGAGTGCAGTTGTCAGGAGAATGAAATGTAAAACATAGTGTCCTTAGTGCAGGGATCAGGAGTGCAGAACGCACAGGCCACGTTACAAAGTAAGGCCAAAACTACCCCCTCTACCCGTACGAATCACCCCCCCCCCCAAGCCCATATCCCCCCACAGTATGGATCACCCCTAACATCCCTAAATACCCCCTCCCAGCCTAACCCCTCAGCACAGACCAACCCCCCAACACAGACCTCTAAGTGCAGACCCCCTTCCCAGCACAGACCGACCCCCCACAAACACAGACCTCTGAGCAGACCCCCCCCCAGCACAGACCCCCCCCCCCAGCACAGAATAGCGACCTCCTTTCCCCCAGCACAGACACCTCAGTACAGACAGAGCACCCCCTAGAACAAACCTCTGAGTACAGAGTCCCCCCCCCCCCCCAGAACAGACTCCCTCAGTACAGACATATCCCCTAGCACAAACTCCTCAGTACAGACTACCAACCCTCCCTGGAACAGACTGACCCCCCCCCCCCAGCACAGACCCCTCAATACAGATGGACACCCCACACCCCAGCACAGGCCCCTCTGTACAGATGGACCCCCAACCAAAACTCCTTAGCACAGATGGACTCCCCACCCCCGGCACAAACAATTCAGCACAGACCGACCCCCAGAACAGGCCGACTTCCCAGCACAGACCTCTCAGAATTCTACCGGTGTATGGCCAGCTATAAGAATCATTCTAGAGTTAGATATGACTGAATGGATATGTACACACCCCATGGATGTTAAAGAGACACTGTCACCTGCCCATTCAGAGTGACATTACCTTCTAATAGACCACCCTCCATGGCACGGTATACTTGATTACCCATACCCATGCTCTTGTCTCACCGCTGCAAGAGTCTGCCCTAGTGTCTACAGTGTAAGAACTTACCCAGTGAGATGATGTCACTGCTGTGCAAAGTGTTCGGACTTGGTGAGTGCATGCTTAATCCGGAGTACTGTCATGTAAGGAGGCCTAATGCTCCCCATTTCGAAAGCCCCTCTTTATTTGAGCTGGTGAGGATATGCCGATTGGTGAGTAGACCATGTTGGGAGGACAGCTATAAGGTGGCACTGTCACTTTGCCCTCAATGGTCCTCCAGCACTCATACTGGGAGATGGAGGCAATAATCTGAGCCAATCATGGAAGCAGAACTCTGAGCCAATTTCCTCACATGAAGAAACAAGTGAAGAGATCAAAATGAGAGACACCAATAGCCTGCTGCTACTCCTTCATTGTCCAATCTTCTACATTGTTTTACCTGGAGTAGATTCAATGGCCCCTAAGGGCCCTTTCCCAAGTGGTGTCCTTCATTCCAATCATTAGGGGATTGATGATTCATCTCCTGCTGAATTGCAGCTAGATGGTATAGATGTCATGCTAGGTCAATGGGAAGGTGGATGCAGGGCTGACCCAAGACATTGTGCTGCCTGGGTCCAAAAAAAAAAAATCACACCCACCAAAGGCCCCCACATCCATGATTTTATATCATAATAATTAAAGCTAAAATTACATTTATTAGGAATTCAGATTTACATGCAACAGCACCTTGGAAAATTATACAACATACCATTATGTTCAATTCCAAACCACAAACTTCATATCACAGACCCCCCTCATCTTAGACCATCCCATCACAGATCCCCCCATCACATACACCCCTCATCACAGGCCATCCCATCACAGATCCCCCCATCACATACTCCCCTCATCACAGACCATCCCATCACAGATCCCCCCCCATCACATACTCCCCTCATCACAGACCATCCCATTACAGATCCCCCCCATCACAGACTCCACTTATCACAGACCATCCCATCTTAGATCTCCCCCATCACAGACCATCCCATCATTGGATCCTGTTCCCTCACAACTACTACGGTCACCCTCTTCTTCTTTCCTATGCTCCCTCACTCACATCTTCAATCTCTCCCTCTCTAGTGGCACCTTCCCCTCTAAAACATGTGCAGATCACTCCCATACTTAAAAAGCCCTCACTGGACCCCACGAACCTGAAAAACTTAAGACCCATCTCATTGCTCCCATTCACCTCTAGACTTCTAGAACGCTTAGTGTACAACCGTCTTAGCTCCTACCTCAGTGAAAATAACCTTCTTGACCCATTACAGTCTGGCTTTCGCTCGATGCACTCCATGCAAAACTGCCTTACTAAAACTCACTAACGATTTACTAACTGCTAAAACCAACAGCCAGTACTCCATACTCCTACTACTTGAGCTCTCTGTGGCCTTTGATACTGTTGACCACCCGCTCCTTCTCAATAAACTACATTCCCTTGGCCTCTATCACAGCGCTCCTTCAGTGTCACCTACAACTCTGTCTCCTCCTCTCCATTGCCCCTTTCTGTGGGGGTCCCCCAAGGCTCTGTTCTTGGACCCCTTCTCTTCTCTACCTACACCTCCTCCCTTGGTCACTTGATAACCGCCCATGGCTTCCAATACCACTGATACGCCGATGACACCCAAATCTGTCTACTCCTCACCTCACTCTTTCAGTCTCCTCTCGCATTACTAACTTACTAACTGACATATCCACATGGATGTCGCACCACTTCCTTAAACTAAATCTCTCTAAAACCGAGCTATTAATATCCCCCCCCACGTGCCCCCCTCCATGACTTTTCCATCAAAACCAACAATGCAACCATCAGTCCCTCCCCTCACGCCAGGGTACTAGGTGTAATCCTTGTCATTTCAGCCCCAAGTCTAATCATTGTCAAAAGTTTGTAGAATTCACCTCCGTAACGTCTCTAAAATTCGCCCCTTTTTAACAAATGAAACCACCAAGCTCCTCATTCACTCCCTTGTTATCTCTCGCCTTGACTATTGCAACTCCCTTCTCATTGGCTTACCTCTCCATAGGCTATCCCCTCTTCAGTCTATCATGAATGCTGCTGCCAGACTTATCCACCTTACCAACCGCTCAGTGTCTGCCAACCCTCTCCTCCAATCCCTACACTGGCTCCCAATCACCCGGCGAATTAAATTCAAAATACTAACCACAACATACAAAGCCATTCACAACTCTGCCCGGAGCTACATCACCAACCTTGTCTCCAAATATCACCCAAATCATCCTCTCCGCTCTTCTCAAAACCTCCTCCTCTCAAGCTCTCTCATCTCCTCCTCCCATGCTCGTCTCCAGGATTACTCCAGATCCTCTCATATCCTCTGGAACTCGCTACCTCCACTGGTCCAGCTATCCCCTACTCTTGCTACCTTCAGGCGATCCCTGAAAACTCATCTCTTCAGGAAAGCCTATCACGTCTCCAACTAATCTCCTACCACTTCCATCAGCTCATTCCCCACAGTTACAACCTTTTGTACTATCTGCCCCACCCTATTAGATTGTAAGCTCTTCTGAGCAGGGCCCTCTTAATCCTCTTGTATTTGTTGGCGCTATATAAATCCTGTATAATAATAATAATAATCTTCCCATCACAGACCATCCCTTCACAGATCCCACCCCCATAACAGAACCCTATTACAGACCCACCCCCCACCCAGACCCCCCTCTATACAGACCATCCCATCACAGATCCCACCCATCACAGACTCCCCTCATCACAGACCATCCCATCACAGACCCCCACCACAACAAGGACTCCTTTCCATTACAGGTCCCCCCCACCCCAGACCTCCCTCATTACAGATCCCCCCATCACAGACTCCTCTCCATCACAGACCCCCCCTCCTCCCATCACAGACTCCCCTCATCCCAGACCATCCTATCACAGATCCCCCCCAATCACAGACCCCTCTCCATCATAGATCCCCCACCCCAGACCCCCCTCATCACAGACTCCCCCCATTTAAGACCACCCCCATCACAGACTCCTCTCCATCACAGAACCACCCATCACAGACCCCCCCATCACAGACTCCCCTCATCACAGAGCCCCCATCACAGATCTCCCCATCACAGACTCCTCTTATCACAGATCCCCCTCATCACAGATCCCCCCCCCCCCACAGACTCCTCTCCATCACAGATCCCCCATAACAGACTCCTCTCATCACAGACCCCCCTCATCACAGATACCCCCTATCACAAACCTCCCCCATCACAGACTCCTCTCCATCACAGATCCCGCCATCACAGACTCCTCTCCATCACAGATCCCTCATCACAGAGCCCCCATCACAGATCCCTGCCATCACAGACTCCTGTCCATCACAGATCCCCGCATCACAGACTCCTCTCCATCACAGATCCCCCCCATCACAGACTCCCCTCATCACCTAGATTGTAAGCTCTAGTGAGCAGGGCTCTCTGATTCCTCCTGTATTGAATTGTATTGTAACTGTACTGTCTGCCCTCATGTTGTAAAGCGTTGAGCAAACTGCTGGCACTATAAAAAATCCTGTATAATAATAATCATAATAATCACAAACTCCCCTCCTCGCAGACTCATCTCATCACAGATCCCCCCCTGTGATGGGAGTCACTTTGGGTGGGGGGCTTGTGGAATCCAGCTTACCTTCTTGTCCAGATCCCCGGCCCCTCCTATGTGTAAGTCACCCTGTGTCTATTAGGGGCACAATGTGACCGAGAACCCCAGTCGGGTCTGCACTAACCAGACTCACCGTACAACCACAACGGACTCAGCATTTTATGTTACCCCTGTTATCCAGGGTTCTATATGTGTGGTTTGTGTTGAAAGAATGAAGGGGCTCTTTCACTTGGAACAGTAACATTTCTGAACAATATCCCTCAAGAAACATATGAAGATAAATGAATTCCGCCTTTCTGACTGCTGGAATATTGTATGAGCTTGGACTCTTGTATACTTTTTACTAGATCGTTTGAGGTGTGGCTGTATCCCATTGTTCCTGTCTGCCTTGGGAGCAAAGTATTATGGGATGTATATGCTTATGTGATTTGGCTTGTCAATGAAACCGGAGGGGTTCTCCAGCAGCTCCTCCTAAAGACCGTCTACTGCAAAGTTGAATATACCTGTGTGTCATGTTACTGGAGGAGGTAAAGTTTACCCGCCCTGTGTCATTATGCAAAGAGGGGGGATTGTCCCCTGAGTGTATACAGTATCTCTTTGTGCCCGTGTCTTATGCTTCCCTTCACCCTACACTGATGTCTCAACAAGTGACTGGGTGGGCTAAGGGACATTGGATCCTGCTGGTACTGGACAAGGGAAGCCTATACGGCGGACATACTCCTCTTGAGTATGGGGGGCCGTCACACCCCCCATCACAGACTCCTCTCCATCACAGATCCCCCCATCACAGACTACCCTCATCACAGAGCCCCCATCACAGCCCCCCTTCATTACAGAACCCCATTACAGCCCTTCATCGACATTACAGACTACCCCTTCCATAATATCGCAGCACCCCCCCCCACCTTATTTACACTAGATGGGAAGCATGGAAGGTCCAAAGGGCGGGACTTTTCATGTAAAAGGCAGGTGATTGATTGCTGGGATCGCCCCGCTGTCTAATAACCAATCAATCATTTCTTAACTTGAAAAGTCCTGCCCTTTGTCCAGACCTGCTTCCCATCTTGTGTAAAAAAGGTATTGAAGGTGAGGGGGAGTGCTGCCATCTTATGGAAGGGACAGACCTGCCGCGCCTGCTGGGCCAGGTGAAGGAAAGCAGTACATTTGATCTGGTGTCGGCGGTGCCGTCAATTTACTGCCCCTCTCAAAGTTCCGCCAATGGACCCAGCAGGACCCATGTTAAGGCTTGCCCTGGGGGAATGTAAACGGATGTACATCTATTTACATTCTTTTACCTCCAATCTGGCAAGCTTAGTTCCGATCAAATGGAAAAGGATACAACTCTTCTTGTTTTCTGTTTTTTTTACCTAGACAGACTTGGAGGCAGTTGGATGTAAACAAACCCATGTCCATTTACATCTGCCTGCCAAGACCAACATGGAGCTTCTGCTCAGATCTGATTGGACCACCTGTGTGAAAGGGGCCCAAAGGTCTGTTACACATGTATCCATGGAAACAGAATCTGTCTCCTCAGTTCCATAACCTGTGTGAAAGAAGTGTGCCTGAAGCACAATTTTGTATATATTTATCCATAAGATGTTCTGGTATCTATGGTAACCATTCAGTTTCTACTTTCTATTCCCTTTGTGCAATGAGGAGATGGATCTGATTGGTTGCCATGAGTAAAATTAACACTTCCTTTAGACATGTACAGCCATGCTTATTAGTTGGTCTAGCTCTGCGCCCCTTCACACACGTCCATTCTTTTAGGACAACTACAAAAATGTTAAATTATCTCAGTTTTTGCCAGCAAAATGTTGTCAGCAGGACAGCAAGGGAAATCTCTTTATAAGGGCACGTTCATTGGTATGGCAGCCTTTACCGCCCCGCTGAATAGTGTTCTGTGGTGGATTGTTCTTTTAAGATGTTTGATAGGTGGTGAGGACTCGGAGGCAATGATGCTTGTTTTATCTCTTAAAATGCCGACCCACCGCGTTGCAACAGTTCTGTATGTTATGCAGTTAAAGCACAGCCAATTTTCAGCGGAATACCGTTCGCTTAATGCAACATGCTATTTCATTTTTGTCATGGCCGTGAAGCAATGCATGGCAGCAAGGGGCATGTGCACAGCCCTGAGCGGCTGCATGCCCTTGTTTTTGTGGGCGATTTGGGGCTCAACTGCCTGCTTTGCTGCCCCCTGGCCAACTACGTAAACAAGCACTAGATAGCAGCCAACCCTGAGGGATTTTAACTCATTCTCACTCTAGACAAAACTACGAAAAAAAAAACATTTTGGATTGATATATGCTTCAAAGTGGAACTAAACTGCTCCTGAATTACCTCCCCCACCTCCATTTTTAACCAATTCCTGCCCGTAGGAGGTCATATAATGTTCTGGACTTTCAGTGGTTCTACTGGGATGATGCCTGCAGTTACAGGCATCATCCTGGTATCTTTTTTTTTTTCCAGCCAGCAATTCCCTGTGTTAAAAAGCCATCCTAGTGGCTAATTAGCTGTTTGATGGCTTTTACAGGTGGCACCTCTCCGGGCTCTCCCGGGCCGATCAGGGAGCTCGGTACCCGATCCAGTGGTGCCACCTGGTTATCCTAGAGCTGGCCGAGGACCAGGCAGTCTAGGAGGGTCTAGGAGGCTGAATTAGATGGCATTACGTCACTTCCGGTTATGGTAGATGTAAACACTGCCATTTTGTTTTCTACAAACCATAAAATCAATGCTTTTTTTTTTCCTTATGCTTTTCAGGGTAGAGGAGAGAACTGGGGTCTCCATAAAGAAGACCTGTTATGCCATATTTCTATCACAAGGGATTTTTACGTTTCTTGTGATAGGAAAAAAATTGATCAAAAAATAATATATAATAATAAAAAAATATTCAAACGCCCCCGCGCTCATGCGCAGTGGCAAGCACATATGTAGGTTGCGCACACATATGTAAACGGTATTCGCACCATACATGTGCGATATTGCTGCAAACATTATTGTGAGAACAATATTTCTAGTGTTAGACCTCCTGTGTATCTCTAAACTGGTAACCTGTAAAAAAATAAAAGGGTTGCCTATGGAGATTTTTAAGTATCGTAGTTTATTGCCATTCCACGAGCGTGCGCAGTTTTAAAGCATGACATGTTAGGTATCTATTTTCTCACCATAACATCATCTTTTATACTCTACCAGAAAATTGGGTTATATATTGTGTTTTCTTGCATTACAATTCATTAAAGTGTATTTTTTTCCCAACAAATTGTGTTGGAAAAATTGCTGCGCAATTACGGTGTGACATGCAAAATTGCAACACCCACCATTTTATTCCATAGGGCCTCTGCTTAAAATATATATATAATGTTTGGGGTTCTGAGTAATTTTCTAGTAATTTTTACATAGGAGAGAAATGTCAGAACTGGCCTGGGCAGGGAGTAGTTAAAAAACTCAAGCGTGTGCCGATGTGTTACCAGTCTCTACCAGGCATTTTGGAGCAGGAAGAGACCAGCAGTGCATCTGCGAAACACAGCGGGTTTCCATACATATGCACAAACAATGCCAGCTTCTGGTGGATGGGCAATGTAGCGCTTAGCAGCATTTGTGAAAATGTGCTGAAATCTGCGCATACATTGCAAACTTGCAGCTAAGTAACCCACTGCCTCCTGGGACAGCTGTGACATTGCCATACCAGAAGGCAGTAGGGAAAGGCCTAGACTGGACACCAGAAAGTGTTGCTTGCAGCACAAAAAGCAACTACTGTAAGTGGTAAAAATGATGGGTGAGCACAGTGCTGGTTCCTGGGCAAGGTGAGTGTCTGATTAATAAAAGTCAGCAGCTACAGTTTTTGTAGCTTCTGGCTTTTAATTTTCACAAAACCAACTGGAGCTCCTTTTTTAAACTGCCCGGGGAATTAGAGAGAGAGCACTTCTGTCTGAATATTCGCCTGCCAGCAGGAGACCATACCAGGGGAGATCTGAGCCTCCGACTGGGAGTGAGGACACCTGGGGTCAGCACGGCATTGCCCAGATCGCAGAATCTGCACTGCTGCCGCAGAGAGATTGGAGCATCCACTTATTGTACCCTCTGCTTTCCACAGCTGATCACTGGAGGCTTCGGAGAGAGACAGAGGGGCCCCCCTTCTACACTAAGAGGTCATCCCGGGAACTGGTGAGAGGGCTATTCATCCTTTTCTGAAACTGCTAGCAGGGACTGAGCCACTGGCAGCAGGACATCAAGTGGACCCAATTCATACCACACCTGTACTGCACTCTATACCGCACTTATTCCAAACCTAGACTGCACCTATACCAACCCTATACCACATTATACTGAACCTTTACTGCATCTGATCCACATCTACCTAGCACCTGTGCTGAGACTATACCATACCTATACTGTACATATACTGTACCTATACTGCATTCAGGTGAACTGGGACTGTGAGTAATTGCACCAATGCTCTTAAAGGGTCCCAACGATAGCCAGCAGAGAAACAACTCAAAGGACTGCCTCTCCCGTAATAATTATTCTGCAAGCCCCCTTTGTTCCCCTGCCCCCTCTGCTACATCCTTATTTTATTTCAGACAATGCATACCCAGTCAGACTAGGACTAGCATAACTGCCATAAATGCGCTCTGGCCTTTACTACCTGATTTGGTGTCTGTTTTCTTAGATATAGCACATTGGTTAATAAGTATTACTTTCTGTGAATTCCTGTGATATTGTATGTTTGTAAACTCAACCAGGTATGTTACAGGGGCTGAGGTTCTTGAGAAGGTTGAGGCAAAGAACAGAGCACCCATCCTATCAAGGGGCTCCTACAGTGGTAGCGCTACGCTGGAAAATCAGCATTGGACCAGGGCTTACAGCCAATGGCTGCAAGAGCTGATCAGTGTATTCTGGCTAGGGGAGAGTACCTGCTGTCGGCATGCAATAACAGAGCGGGAGAGATCCCTGCATCACACATCGTTGTATGCCCAGCTTTAGATTGGTTGCATCACTAGCACATATGTGATGACTTAAATGCTCTATGGGTCAGAATTTGTGATTTCAGTATTTATTTTGTATCAGTAACTTGAAAAGTAGCCAGTGGATCATAATGACTGCCAGGCAACTAGCATTCTCAGTAGGCGCTATGCAATGGTGGTCTACATATTTCTATCTATATGTAGCACTACACCCATAGGAGCCACAGGATTACTGTCCAGGTCTTCCTCACATGCTTTGTCCCTTAGCCAGGCACACAGGCTCATTCACACCATTCTTCAATAGGGATGGGCCGAACACCCCCCCGATTCGGTTCGCACCAGAACACCTAGAACAAGCAAAAAGTTCTAGCGAACATACAAACTCTATTAAAGTCTATGGGACATGAACATGAAAAATCAAAAGTCCTCATTTTAAAAGCTTATATGCAAGTTATTGCCATAAAAAGTGTATGGGGACCTGGGTATTGCCCTAGGGGACATGTAGGGGACTCAATTCTTAGAAGGACAGAGAGGGCAATCTGTAACAAAGACCTGAAGCGCCGAACATCATGTTGTCTACCGGGCGCTCGGGTTCGGCACATCACGGATCTGGTGGACAGATTACTGGGAGGGGCTGGGGAAGACCCAGCTGTCATGGTGCACGTTGGCACCAATGACAAAGTCAGAGATGGATAGAGTGTCCTAAAGAACGATTTTAGGGACTTAGGAGCTAAATTGAGGAAAAGGACCTCCAAGGTAGTATTCTCAGGAATACTACCGGTACATCGAGCCACACCAGAAAGGCAGAGGGAGATTAGGGAAGTAAACAAGTGGCTGAAGAGCTGGTATAGTAAGGAGGGGTTTGGGTTCCTGGAGGACTGGGCCGACTTGTCAGTCGATAACCGGTACTATAGAAGGGACGGACTGCACCTAAATGAGGAGGGTACAGATTCAGCTGGGAATGAAGATGGCCAAAAAGTTAGAGGGGTTTTTAAACTAGGTGTTGGGGGGGAGGGTCTAGAGGTAAAGATAGTCAGCGCGGAACATATTCCAGAGGGCAGTATTGGGGGCATTAATGGTAGGTTGACCAAAGCACAAAAACCCAAGGTAAGTATAGTAGCAAGTCCTAGTTGCAATCTCGGAACACCCAATACAAGGATAATATGCGACCGGTCTAAACTACGTGGCATGTTCACCAATGCCAAGTACTAGAGATACTGTTGTACGAGGAGGATTTGAATTTTGTGGGAATTTCAGAGACCTGGTTAAACAGCTCTCATGATTGGCTGGCAAACATTCAAGGGTATGTTCAAGGGTATACCCTTTATCGCAAGGATAGAGAGGGGAGGGGTATGCCTATATATCAAGAATAATGTACAAGTGAATGTGAGAGATGACATCACTAAGGGTGCTAGAGAGGAGGTGGAATCCTTATGGGTAGAGCTCCAAAGGGATGAAGCTAAGGGGAAAATAATACTGGGAGTATGCTACAGGCCCCCTAACCTGAGGGAGGAAATGGAGACAGATCTCCTATCACAATTTGGATTAGCAGCAAGGATGGAAAGTGTTATCATAATGGGGGATTTTAATTATCCAGACCAGAAACCGCGCATTCATCTTAATGTCTTGCAGGACAATTTTATGGGTCAGATGGTAGACGCACCAACTAGAAATAAAGCATTACTGGATCTATTATTTACCAACAATACAGATCTGATCACGGATGTGGAAATTCGGGGCAATTTAGGTAACAGCGATCACAGGTCAATTAGTTTCAGTATAAATCACACAAATATGAAACATAAAGGGAATACAAAGACACTGAATTTCAAAAGAGCCAACTTCCCTAAACTACGAACCTTGCCAGAAGGCATAAATTGGGATAAAATCTTAGGAACAAAGAACACGGAGGAGAGATGGGTTTGCTTTAAGAGCATATTAAATAAGGGCATTAGCCAATGCATCCCATTGGGTAATACATTTAAAAGAGAGAACAAAAGTCCTGGATGGCTTAACTCCAATGTAAAAATGTATATAAAAGCAAAGGAGAAGGCCTTAAAAAAATACAAGGATGAGCGATCATCATCAGCATTCAGACTTTATAAAGAATGCAACAAGAAATGTAAGGGTGCAATAAGGACGGCTAAGATAGAACATGAAAGACACATAGCGGAGGAGAGCAAAAAAAATCCCAAGAAATTCTTTAAGTATGCAAACAGTAAAAAAGGGGGGACAGACCATATTGGCCCCATAAAGAATGAGGAAGGACATCTGGTTACAAAGGATGGGGAGATGGCAAAGGTATTGAATTTATTTTTCTCCTCAGTCTTCACGAGGGAATCAGGGGGCTTCAGTAACCAAAACGTCAGTGTTTATCCTCATGACACATCGTAGGAAGCACCTCCATGGTTAACAGAGGACAGAATTAAAATTAGACTTGAGAATCTTAACATTAATAAATCACCGGGACCAGATGGCTTGCACCCAAGGGTACTTAGGGAACTCAGTCAAGTAATTGCCAGACTGTTGTTCCTAATTTTTACAGACAGTCTACTGACTGGAATGGTACCAGCCAATGTAGCACCAATATTTAAAAAAGGCCCAAAATACATCCCTGGGAATTACAGACCAGTTAGCCTAACATCAATAGTATGTAAACTCTAGTTGGGGATGATAAGGGACTATATACAAGATTTTCGTAATGAGAACGGTATCATTAGCAGTAATCAGCATGGATTCATGAAGAATCGTTCTTGCTTACTAACCTTCTATGAGGGGGTGAGTTGCCAGCTAGATAAAGGAAGGCCCGTAGACGTGGTGTATCTGGATTTTGCGCAAGCATTTGACACAGTTCCCCATAAACGTTTACTGTACAAAATAAGGTCCATTGGCATGGACCATAGGGTGAGTACATGGCTTGAAAACTGGCTACAAGGGCGAGTTCAGAGGGTGGTGATAAATGGGGAGTACTCGGAATGGTGAGGGGTGGGAAGTGGGGTCCCCAAGGGTTCTGTGCTGGGACCAATACTGTTTAATTTGTTCATAAACCACCTGGAGGATGGGGTAAACAGTTTAATCTCTGTATTTGCAGACAATACCAAGCTAAGCAGGGCAAAAACTTCTCCGCAGGATGTGGAAACCTTGCAAAAAGATCTGAACAAATTAATGGGGTGGGCAATTACATGGCAAATGAGGTTCAATGTAGAAAAATGTAAAATAATGCATTTGGATGGCAAAAATATGAATGCAATCTATACACTGGGGGGAGAACCTCTGGGGGAATCTAGGATGGAAAAGGACCTGGGGGTCCTAGTAGATGATAGGCTCAGCAATGGCATTCAATGCCAAGCTGCTGCTAACAAAGCAAACAGAATATTGGCATGCATTAAAAAGGGATCAACTCCGGAGATAAAGCAATAATTTTCCCGCTCTACAAGACACTGGTCCGGCCGCACCTGGAGTATGCTGTCCAGTTCTGGGCACCAGTCCTCAGGAAAGATGTACTGGAATTGGAGCGAGTACAAAGAAGGGCAACAAAGCTAATAAAGGGTCTGGAGGATATTAGTTATGAGGAAAGGTTGCGAGTACTGAACTTATTCTCTCTGGAGAAGAGACGCTTGAGAGGGGATATGATTTCAATGTACAAATACCGTACTGGTGACCCCACAATAGGAACAAAACTTTTTCGCAGAAGAGAGTTTAACAAGACTCGTGGCCAATCATTAAAATTATAAGAAAAGAGGTTTAACCTTAAACTACATAGAGGGTTCTTTACTGTAAGAGCGGCAAGGATGTGGAATTCCCTTCCACGGGCTGTGGTCTCAGCGGGGGGGCATCGATAGTTTCAAGAAACTATTAGATAAGCACCTGAATGACCACATTATACAGGGATATACAATGTAATACTGACATATAATCACACACATAGGTTGGACTTGATGGACTGGTGTCTTTTTTCAACCTAACCTACTATGTAACTATGTAACTATGTAGCAATGCAAAAAAAGATTTTTAAAACAATCGTTTTTAAAGGAGCAATGATTTTAATAATTTGTAAAGTGAAACAATAAAAATGAAATATTCCTTTAAATATCATGCCTGATGGGTCCCCTTAGTCTGCCTAGAAAGTGGCGCATCTTTTTTTCTTTTTTTCTATGTACAGTATCTCCCAAAAGTGAGTACACCCCTCACATTTTTGTAAATATTTTATTATATCTTTTCATGTGACAACACTGAAGAAATGGCACTTTGCTAGTAGTGAGTGTACAGCTTGTATAACAGTGTAAATTTGCTGTCCCCTCAAAATAACTCAACACACAACCATTAATGTCTAAATCGCTGGCAACAAAAGTGAGTGCACCCCTGAGTGAAAATGTCCAAATTGGGCCCAATTAGCCGTTTTCCCTCCCTGATGTCATGTCACTCGTTAATGTTACAAGGTCTCAGGTGTGAATGGGGAGCAGGTGTGTTAAATTTTGTGTTATTACTCTCAATCTCTCATACTGGTCACTGGAAGTTCAACATGGCACCTCATGGCAAAGAACTCTGAGGATCTGAAAAAAAGAATTGTTGCTCTACATAAAGATGGCCTAGGCTATAAGAAGATTGCCAAGACCCTGAAACTGAGCTGCAGCATAGTGACCAAGACCATCCTGCAGTTTAACAGGACAGGTTCCACTCAGAACAGGCCTCGCCATGGTCGACCAAAGAAGTTGAGTGTACGTGCGTCATATCCAGAGGTTGTCTTTGCGGAATAGACATATGAGTGCAGCCAGCATTGCTGCAGAAGGGGGTCAGCCTGTCAGTGTCCGATCATACGCCGCACACTGCATCAAATTGGTCTGCATGGAAGCCTCTTCTAAAGATGATGCACAAGAAAGCCTGCAAAGACAAGAAGAATAAGGACGTTGTGTCAAGCGTGTGTGGCAGGAACTAGGTGAGGAGTACAAAGACAAGTGTGTCTTGCCCACAGTCAAGCATTGTGGTGGGAGTGTCATGGTCTGGGGCTGCATGGGTGCTGCTGGCACTGGGGAGCTATAGTTCATTGAGGGAACCATGAACGCCAACATGTACTGTGACATACTGAAGCAGAACATGATCCCCTCCCTTCAGAGACTGGGCCGCAGGGCAGTATTTCAACATGATAATGACCCCAAACACACCTCCAAGATGACCACTGCCTTGCTAAAGAAGCTGAGGGTAAAGGTGATGGACTGGCCAAGCATGTCTCCAGACCTAAACTCTATTGAGCATCTGTGGGGCATCCTCAAACGGAAGGTGGAGGAGCGCAAGGTCTCTAACATCCACCAGCTCCGTGATGTCGTCAGACTCGTCATGGAGGAGTGGAAGAGGAATCCAGTGGCAACCTGTGAAGCTCTGGTGAACTCCATGCCCAAGAGGGTTCAGGCAGTCCTGGAAAATAATGGTGGCCACACAACATAGTGACAATTTAGGCCCAATTTGGACATTTTCACTTAGGGGTGTACTCACTTTTGTTGCCAGCGGTTTAGACATTAATGGCTGTGTGTTGAGTTATTTTGAGGGGAAAGCAAATTTACACTGTTATACGAGCTGTACACTCACTAATTTACATTGTAGCAAAGTGTCATTTCTTCAGTGTTGTCACATAAAAAGATATAATAAAATATTTACAAAAATGTGAGGGGTGTACTCACTTTTGTAAGATACTGTATATAAGATTGCTTCCACTTTCATATCCACTGATGATGACTTTGTATAAGTTGAAACGTTTGGTTAATTTGGTGGATATGCAATTTATTTTAATCTAAATGTATTCCTGCTTCTTATGTGTTTAGTAGGAATGTTTTACAGAGTAGGACGTAAATTGTATAGACCAGCCAACTTTTAATTTGTTGTCCAATAAAGATTTTCTATTTTTTATACATATACTCTAAATTGTGTCATTTCTATTGCTCCAACAAAGTCCCATGGGAGATATCTTTTCCAATTCTGCACTGCGTTATATACACTACACTTACTGCACTATATACTCTGCACTGGGTTATATATTCTACACTGACTGCACGCTCAATCCACTATTCCACATTCCATTCATAACACTATACACAGCCGCCGTGTAAGCAGCCTTATATAGTGTGGGGCGTGGACTTAGCCCCTGAGCCACGATTGGCCAAAGGCACCCTGCCTTTGGCCAATAATGGCTCTCACAGCACTTTGCGCTGTGATTGGCCAAAGCATACAGGTCAGGTGCATGCTTTGGCCAATCAGCAGCCTTCAGTGCATTGCGATCTCGCAGTGCATTATGGGGCACATCACGGCGAGAAAACTTCCTGCAAGCGCCCCATATGTTCATTTGTTCTACGAACATTGGGACCATCCCTATTCTTCAATGACCAGTCTAGGGGAGTTTTTTTTATTTTTGGAGAACTTGGATAGGGTTGAGGGATGTAGGTGGGATACTCCAAAAACAGGAACTATGTACACTTGAGGACTTATGGCTCATTTTACTCTTGCTTTAACTTTACCACTTATTAAAGTGCCTACGGCTTTAACATGCTTTTTTGATGTGTTTTTGATGCTTCTGCGATGCCTCTGTAATGCTTCGATTATGCTTTTTTGAAGCTTTATTGAAGCTAGGCAAATGCCCTGTGTGTGTTATTTTCGATTTGCCCAGTAGGACCCTAGCTCAGTAGTGCCCCCATTCAGCAGATCCCCAGCTCATTGGAACCCTTGTTCAGCAGATTCCCAGCTAATAAGTACCCTTGTATTTAGTACCCTCCTTAAGCAGATCCCCAGCTCAGTAGCTTCTGCTGATGCCCCACTTAGGAGTAACCACAAGCTCTGTTGATCCCCTGCTTAGTTGTAACCCCCGGCTCTGCTGATTCCCCATTCAATAGCAACTCCCAGCTCTGCTGATCCCCCTCTCCATCGTAACCCCCAGCTCTGCGGATCCCCCACTCCGTCGTAACCCCCAGCTCTGCGGATTCCTCACTCCATCGTAACCCCCAGCTCTGCTGATCCTTCACTCAGTAGTAAGCCTCTGGTTTGCTGATCCTACACTCTCTCTCTGGTTCCCACTCGCCTCCTGCTAAATTTCTCCCACGCTGCACACCACGTTTGACATTGCTAGTTTATCCTGCTCCGGTCCTCAAGCTCTACTGATCCTCTGACACTCAGTCCTTTCTGTTCAGTCCCCGCTCACCTTCCACTATAATGTTCCCTTGTTCCACACCACGTGTGTCGTTTGCTAGTTGCTCTGCTACAATCTGGACCCTGCATGACTGCTGATAAAGTTTTTCCCATTCACTTGCTGGTTTACCAGTGCATCCTGGGATATGTTGTACCTGAAATACCTACAAAACAAGCAAAGCTATAGCTGAATAAAAGCCTGAATAAAAGTTGCAGGTGCTTTAAGTGAGCTTTGCCATAGACTTCTATGGAGGCTTTAAAGACGCTTTGAAGCACCAAGAAAGCAACATGGGGTATGTAGCGGTACCCCAGTAGGAGCTGCTGAGTATTGTGGTACGTCTGTCACTCTGCCCTAGCCAGGCACACACTTGTCATTCATCCAGAGACATGAAAGTAGTCCTTGCACTTGTTTTTGTTTGTTTTGTAGTTGAGGGGGATTAAACTTGTATAGGGATGGAGACCCATGAGATGCCCAGGTAATCAACATCAGAACTTGGGACTACTATATACATCCTGTGTATACATTCTCCTCTTCTCCTCCTGCACATCACTTTCTTTCTTCCGAGCATCACTCCTTACTCCTCCTGCACATCGCTTCCTCCCTTCCACTCTCCAGACTAGCTAGCACTGAAGGCCTGACACTGGCTCAGCCAGGCCTAAAGCAAAGGCCATTTACAGTGAGGGACCGTGGGCCCCTATGGTGTAGCAAATAGAAAAGTCCCAGTGCTAGCTGTCCCTCTGGTTACTGCTCCCAGCACCACCTCTTCAGGCACTGCCAGCCCTCCAGGCTGCAGCTGCACCTTTCCACTGCCCATGCCACCACATTCCTCCAAACTGGCTCTGCACCTATCTCAGACTGCTCCATCCCACATCTCTCAGGCATGCCTCCCAGTCCTCCCGACGGTGTGAACACTCACCAGCCCTCTTGGCTGCCTCTGTGGAATGCCTGTAGACTTGCCCGGCAGTGTTCTCCCGCTCTCCTCTCTTGCTCCTCCTGTGCCTCCTGTCCAGGACACCTCTGGGGGTTGTAAGAGGGTCCCGTCCGCACCCGAGCCCAGGTCCAAGGTCACCCCCAGACTGGGAAGCTCCCTCAAATGCCCAGACAGCCTAACACTCCATCTCCACTCTTCCACCCAATCAACTCCTGCCCAGCTGGACTGACTCTGGGTATTTAAAGGGGCCTGCCCCCTGCCAATGCAAGTTGGAGATTGGTCAGGGCTCCTTAGAACACCCCAGGTGGCTCCACCTCCCCTCCAGACTCTCTTTCCAAAAAGCACTAGAAGATGCTAGAAAGAAGTAGGAGGTCCTAGTGATGCCATCTTTGAGTCACCCAGCACTACTCTGAGCCACTCCCAACCCAGATCACAAAACACCAGCCAAGCCTGGAAATTTACCTATTCTAGGGAAAAAAAACTACACTATTTCCCTAGCACACTAGAGGGTGCTACAGGTATATATGAAGCAAAGCAAAGCAAACACTGTGTAAACAGGACTGTTATCTTACAATTTTATTTAGTGACAGGTGCTTTGATTGGTATTCAGAGTGCTTTAAAAAAGCGTGTCCAATGCCACATTTTGAAGCAAGTGTAAACAAGCCCTTAGGTATTCTTCGGGACAAGCTATAGAAAAGCCTGTGCTTGTAGCAAACAGTAGATTTCGGCTTTAAGGTAGTAGTAGTTAACTGTGAGCAAAGTCCCTTTAAGTAGTAGATTATGCGGACAAAGCTCTTCAGGACACAACCTGGCATCCCCTTTAAATAAACCCACAGCTGACTTTCTTCAGCACCAGAGGGTTGGCAAAAGCACAAAGGTCCCCTAGATTCTTCAGAATGTCTGTACGCACGCAAGGCCCAAAGAACAGCTAATTGCCTCCTTCCAACTTCCAAGCGACACCTTACTCCGCTAATACCAGCCTAGATCTGCAGACAGCCTCCCCTCGTCAGCTTTCTTTAGCTCCAGGGTTTGAGCATCCAGGCCCTCAGGTCGCCCACCTGAGGCCTCAGGACAGCAGACATCGCAGTAGTGCCTAGGAAAGGCAGCGTGCCCCTCTAGGCTGGACCAATCTACTCTGGGAAAAGACCCTGAGCTCAGTGTGTTCACAGAATATATACAGTCTCCCAGCATGCCATCAGAGCCTGCCTCTCTGGGATATGCCAGAACTGTATTAATATTCATGCTGCCTCCTACATAACTCCACACCTATCATCCAGAAAATTCTCATGCTCCCTGCATACAAAGGAAACTAGCAGATTGCAGCTTTACTGAGTAAAGTGAGCAAGCTATGCTTTTACCTTACAAACAATTACAGCCACACTGACTACAGTGTGGCAACTACATTTACCTATCAAAAACACACTACAGTGCCTTGAAAAAGTATTCATACCACCTTGAAATTTTTCACATTTTGTCATGTTACAACCAAAAACGTAAATGTATTTTATTAGTATTTTATGTAATAGACCAACACAAAGTGGCACATAATTGTGAAGTGGATGGAAAATGATAAATGGTTTTCCAAATCTTTTGCAAATAAGTATGTGAAAAGTGTAGTGTGCATTTGTATTCAGCCCCCCTGAGTCAATACTTTGTAGAACCACCTTTCACTGCAATTACGGCTGCAAGTCTTTTTGGGGATGTCTCTACCAGCTTTGCACATCTAGAGAGTGAAATTTTGGCCCATTCTTCTTTGAAAAATAGCTCCAGCCCTGTTAGATTGGATGGAGAGCATCTGTGAACAGCAATTTTCAAGTCTTGCCACAGATTCTCAATTGGATTTAGGTCTGGACTTTGACTGGGCCATTCTAACACATGAATATGCTTTGATCGAATCCATTCCATTGTAGCTCTGGCTGTATGTTTACGGTCGTTGTCCTGCTGGAAGGTGACCCTGGAAGGTGAATCTCCGCCCCAGTCTCAAGTCTTTTGCAGACTCTAACAGGTTTTCTTCTAAGATTGCCCTGTATTTGGCTCCATCCATCTTCCCATTAACTCTGACCAGCTTCCCTGTCCCTGCTGAAGAAAAGCATCCCCACAACATGATGCCACCACCATGTTTCACAGTGGGGATGGTGTGTTCAGGGTGATGTGTAGTGTTAGTAGTAGTTAGGAAGTAGTAGTACACACCGATGCTCTGCATCTACTGGCCCAATCGGTTCCCGGTGGCGGCTCCTAATTCAGATCGATGACAAGCCTGGACTCTTGCACAGTGTCTCAATGCCTTTCACCCTACTAAATTTATCAGTAACGTTCTTTAGTGGAATACAAGTTGTTTTAATGCTACACTTGGCGCTGTGTATCTCTCTCTCCTCCCCTGTCACGTTGTGTGTTGTGGGGGGGGTACAGAGCTGGGTTGGAGGTGCCCATCAAGTCCTGTAGTAGCACTGCATCAGGTGACAAGTGACTTGTTAGGTGACAGGCGATGGGGCAAGTGATATGTGGCATCTGGTGGCAGGCAACGTGGCAAATGACATGCGGCACCTGGTGGCAGGCGATGTGGCAAGTGACAAGCTGCCTCTGCTGACAAGTGACGTGGCAAGTGAAGTTTTGCATCTGGTGGCAGGTAACGTGGCAAGTGACATGCAGCATCTGGTGGCAGGCGATATGGCAAGTGACACGCTGCATTTGGTGGCAGGCGATGGTGGCAAGTGACATGCGGCACCTGGTGGCTAGCAATGTGGCAAGTGACATGCAGCATCTGGTGGCAAGCAACATGGCAAGTGACAAGCTGCCTCTGCTGATAAGTGACGTGGCAAGTGACGTTCTGCATCTGGTGACAGGTAAGGTGGCAAGTGACATGTGGCATCTGGTGGCAGGCGATGTGGCAAGTGACAAGCTGCCTCTGCTGACAAGTATCGTGGCAAGTGACGTTTTGCATCTGGTGGCAGGTAACGTGGCAAGTGACATGCAGGATCTGGTGGCAGACGACGTGGCAAGTGACACGCTGCATCTGGTGGCAGGCGATGGTGGCAAGTGACATGCGGCACCTGGTGGCAGGCAACGTGGCAAGTGACATGCAGCATCTGGGGGCAGGCAACGTGGCAAGTGACAAGCTGCCTCTGCTGACAAGTGACGTGGCAAGTGACGTTCTGCATCTGGTGGCAGGTAACGTGGCAAGTGACATGCGGCATCTGGTGGCAGGCGACGTGGCAAGTGACAAGCTGCCTCTGCTGACAAGTGCCGTCGCAAGTGACACACTGCATCTGGTGGCAGGCGATGTGGCAAGTGACGTGGCAGGTGACACACTCAGGGCTCCCACTGATTCTGCATTATGGAAAGTTGAACTATTTCATTTTATATTACAATGTAATAATAGAAATAATGCGCTTCAATCATCCTGACACCATATCAACCATGGTGCCGAGAAGATTGAAGCGCCAACACCAGGTGTTTGGAGTAAAGTGGGCCGGTCTGGATGAAGTCCAGGGCCAAATTTTTGTCCCAGTCCAGCCCTGTAGCAGACTGATGATATATCTAAACTTAGGCAAAGTCACTGACTAGAGCTTTCAGACTGGTTTTTTTTGTTAAGGGTACAGCTTTTATATACTGTTGATGTATACTGTGACATGTCAGTAATTATGTAGATTGGTAAAGTTGCTGAAAGTTCCATTTAAAGGAGAAGTCCAGCCAAAGCTTGTTTGGCTGTACTTCTCCTGTGGATCACAGGCGTGTAATTCGTTTTGCACTCCTGTGACCCGTTTTCAGCAGAGAGCGGACTGAAGTCTGCACTCTGCTGACGTCACCAATGTCAGTCCAGGCACCGTGTCATCATGACCACGGAATCTGGATCCACCAAGTGCCTGGACTGACACCCTGGCTCAGCCTCTAAGAGCCTGAGACGGCCGTTCTGCCCCCTCCACAGCCCAGCCCTCCAATGAGTGAGAAGGGAGAAGAGCTGTGACTGACAGTCTACAACTCTCTGCTCATGGAGCTCTGAAAACCGAGCGATCGGCGGTGTTCGATCGCTCTATTCTCAGTGCAGAGGCGCCAGGGGACAGATGCAGCATCGCACCCATGCTGCATCCACCTAGGTAAGTATGAATAGGGAAAAAAAAATCACTTACTTCTCTTTTATATACAGGAGCAGAGACGAGCAAACTGCCATTGTTACATAGGATGCAGAATTTCCTTCAGTGGCGAAGTGGACATTTTAAAGAGACTCTGTCACCAGACCATTCATTTCAACAACAATCTTCCCATAAGATTACATGCACATTCAACATACTTTTTCCATGTTATTTAGCAGTAGAAGCCTCCCTTGTGTGGACTTCCAACATCCCTGAGACTGCCTGCAGCTGGGCAACACCATCTTGGGTGCAATGTCAGCAGCCCCGGCAGTTTCAGAGTTGTCACTCAAGTGACACTCCAGAGTATCCTTCTTTGCTCCTCCCTTGATAGTTACATAAATGGTTATGTAAAAAGGTGAGGGGAGGAGCAGGGGAGCTGGGCCAGCACAGACACTCCCAGGACATAAAATAGGCTATGATGTGCAATGAGGGAGGGGTCTTTTCTTAGGGGATTGACTCTTCTTGAGTGCTCAAATTTCCTAGCAGGTTTAACGGCACAATGCAAATTACTAAAAAAGTAAAAGTATTTATAATAGTTGATTTTTCTGTTCTCTTATCTGCATTTTTTTTTTTTACTTTGGTGACAGGTTCTCTTTAAATTCAAGCAGTGTTTACTAAGGTTCTATAAAGACAATATTAATAATAGCATCTCCCTGTGTTCATACCATCCCCCAGCTCTGTGGAAAAGACCACCAGTACCGGCAGCTACGGCGTTCTTATTAAAAAGATTAGATCTGCCGGATAAGTACCCAGCAGAATCTATAATCACACGCTCCTCTTTCCATTGATAAAGCCGGCAATTATCTGTAGAGGATTGGAGCCTTGTGATTCATTTGAGAGAGAGAAAAACCAAGCAACACTGAGCTAATAATGAGCCTACTTCCAATCAGTATATAAACTGAATATAGAATATAAGTTGCAGATCTCATCAACGAGATCGGCAGATGGAAATCACAATACTATTTCTGATACATGGATATTGGTCACCTTCTAGATCTGTTATATAATGCAGAGCAATGGATGGGAAATATAAAGCATGCAATAACGGAAGGCTTGAAAGCAGCTGGCAGTTAGGCAGAGGGGCTACACGGGGGTCTCTGATATGTCATCTGACAAGAAGATCCAAAAATGGTCTACCTTGCACCTCAGTGACAAGGTACAAAAATATACCCCCCTCCCCAAAAAACAAAACAAAAAAATGATGAATGAAAAAGCTGTAGGGGAATAAATGTTAAATAATATAATTATCTTTCCTAGGCACGGATGGCATCATTGCCCTTCCTGCCAGATCTTGGAGAAATTTAAACTTTAACTAAACCGAGGAGCCTGCATTCACTTTATCTGGTCTCCCACAGTACACAGAACATGGCAATTATTTTAGTAAATATAAACTGCTAAATAACTTTTATCATCAGCAGTATATAGCAGTCTTGTAGGAGGAGTTTTCATACTGCACTAAGCTGTCCTATCAGGATGCAGGACCCCTGACCCTCTGTCTGGACTGTGCTGATTGGCCCTGTGCTGATCACATGCACTCTCCCAAGAAAAAAAGAAAAACTCTCTAGCAATACACACCAAACTGAGCATGTGCAGTCTGGCTCCGGTAACTCTGTCTTATCTGGACATGTTATGGAGACAATGCAAGAAGGGGAGGATCTGCATAGTTGCCAACAGTCCCGATTTTCCCATTCACGGAACTCAGACCCATGTCCCGGTCTGACTGTGTCCTGGGAAGAATCCTGGAAATCTGTGCTGTCAGCTGTGTCCTTAGTCTCTGACCCCATCTCTTGTAGTAGGTCTGCAGTCTTTTGTAGCATGACCGTACAGTCTTTGACCATTTGCTGTATCATGTCCGCACACTCTCTGACCATCTCTTGTATCATATCCGCACACTCTCTCACCATCTCCTGTATCATGTCCGCACACTCCCTGACCATCTCTTGTATCATATCCGCACACTCTGACCATCTCCTGTATCATGTCCGCAAACTCTCTGACCATCTCCTGTATTATGTCAGCACAATCTCAGACCATCTCTTTTATCATGTCCGTAAACTTTCTGATCATCTCCTGTATCATATCCGCACACTCTCTGACCATCTCCTGTATCATTATTATACAGGATTTATATAGCTCCAACAGTTTGCGCAGCGATTTACAACATCGAGGAAGACAGTACAATTACAATACAATTCAATACAGGAGGAATCAGAGGGCCCTGCTCGTTAGAGCTTACACTCTAGAAGTGGATGATAAGGGACTATATACAAGATTTTAGTAATGAGAACGGTATCATTAGCAGTAATCAGCATGGATTCATGAAGAATCGTTCTTACCAAACCAATCTATTAACCTTCTATGAGAAGGTGAGTTGCCATCTAGATAAAGGAAGGCCATAGATGTGGTGTATCTGGATTTTGCAAAAGCATTTGATACAGTTCCCCATAAACCTTTACTGTACAAAGTAAGGTCTGTTGGCATGGACCATAGGGTGAGTACATGGATTGAAAACTGGCTACAAGGGCGAATTTAGAGGGTGGTGATAAATAGGGAGTACTCAGAATGGTCAGGGGTGGGTAGTGGGGTTCCCCAGGGTTCTGTGCTGGGACCAATCCTGTTCAATTTGTTCATAAACGACCTGGAGGATGGGATAAACAGTTCAATCTCTGTATTTGCAGACGATACTAAGCTAAGCAGGACAATAACTTCTCCGCAGGATGTGGAAACCTTGCAAAAAGATCTGAACAAATTAATGGGGTGGGCAACTACATGGCAAATGAGGTTTAATGTAAAAAAATGTAAAATAATGCATTTGGGTGGCAAAAATATGAATGCAATCTATACACTGGGGGGAGAACCTCTGGGGGAATCTAGGATGGAAAAGGACCTGGGGGTCCTAGTAGATGATAGGCTCAGCAATGGCAGGCAATGCCAAGCTGCTGCTAACAAAGCAAACAGAATATTGGCATGCATTAAAAAGGGGATCAACTCCAGAGATAAAACGATAATTCTCCCACTCTACAAGACTCTGGTCTGGCCTCACCTGGATTATGCTGTCCAGTTCTGGGCCCCAGTCCTCAGGAGGGATGTACTGGAAATGGAGCGAGTACAAAGAAGGGCAACTAAGCTAATAAAGGGTCTGGAGGATATTAGTTATGAGGAAAGGTTGCGAGCACTGAACTTATTCTCTCTGGAGAAGAGACGCTTGAGAGGGGATAGGATTTCAATTTACAAATACTGTACTGGTGACCCCACAATAGGGATAAAACTTTTTCGCAGAAGGGAGTTTAACAAGACTGGTGGCCACTCATTAAAATTAGAAGAAAAGAGGTTTAACCTTAAACTACGTAGAGGGTTCTTTGCTGTAATGCCCCATACACACAATCGGACATTCTGACAACAAAATCCATGTTTTTTTTCTGACGGATGTTGGCTCAAACTTGTCTTGCATACACACTTTCACAAAAATCTTGTCGGAAATTCCGAACGTCAAGAACACAGTGACGTACAACACGTGTGACAAGCCGGGAAAAATGAAGTTCAATAGCCGGTGCTTCTCTTCTGCTTCTCTTCTGCATGCTTCTCTTCTCTTCCATGCATGCTCGGATTCCGAGCATGCATGGAACTTTGTGCGTCGGAATTGTGTACACACGAGAGGAATTTACAACAGATTTTGTTGTCGGAAAATTTGAGATCCAGATCTCAAATTTTGTGATGGAAATTCCGATGGAAAATGTCTGATGGAGCCTACACACGGTCGTAATTTCTGACAAGCTCCCATCGAACATTTTCCATCAGAAAATCCGACCGTGTGTACGGGGCATTAGAGTGCCAAGGATGTGGAATTCCCTTCCACAGGCGGTGGTCTCAGCGGGGAGCATCGATAGTTTCAAAAAACTATTAGATAAGCACCTGAACGACCACAACATACAGGGATATACAATGTAATACTGACATATAATCACACACATAGGTTGGACTTAGAGCTGCACTATTAATCGTTAAGAATCGCTATTGCAATTTTTTTCCCCGTTGCGATCTTGACAAAGTATTTCCCGATTCTTCCTATGCAGAGAATTCTCTCTGCTCTGCTAAAGCCGACAGCCATCAAAAGAAAGGAAAAAAAAAAACGGCAGTCTGCCATGAATCACAACATTCTTTAGCAGTGGAACTTAAGTATAAACATTGTAACGATTTGTCCTTTAGATCAAAGGAATACACTTTGGTGTGTAAAGCCCCTTTCACACTGGAGCGGGGGCGGCGTCGGTGGTAAAGTGGCGCTATATTTAGCGCCACTTTACCGTAGTTTTAGCGGCAGTATTCGGCCACTTGCGGGGCAGTTATAACCCCCGCTAGTGGCCGAAGAAGGGTTAAAACCACCCGCAAAGCGCTGCTGAATCAGCGCTATGCCGGTGGTATAGCCGCGCTGCCCTATTGATTTCAATGGGCAGGAGCGGTGTATACAGCGCTCCTTCACCACTCCAAAGATGCTGCTAGCAGGACTTTTTTCAGCGTCCTGCCAGTGCACCGCACCAGTGTAAAAGCCCTCAGGGCTTTCACATTAGAGAGACTGCAGTGGCTGTTTCAGAGGCTTTGCAGGCGCTATTTTTAGAGATGTACCGCCTGCAAAGCACCCCAGTGTGAAAGGGGTCTAAAAAAGGGAAGTTTAACCACTTAAACACTAAACCTTTTTCTGACATTTGTTGGTTTCAAGTTAAAATTGCTAGAAAATTACTTAAAACCCCAAACAAATTAGCCCAATTTTTTTGTATAATGTGAAAGAAATTATGCTGCGAGAATCGTGATCTTTTTAATCTAAGCAAAAAAAAAATCGTGATTTTCATTTTGGCCAGAATCGTGCAGCTCTAGTTGGACTCGATGGACTTGTGTCTTTTTTCAATCTCACCTACTATATAACTATGTAAAGTAAACCTGTCAAGTCAGGGTCACTCACCTGTACCCCAATAGCCCCCCTGCTAAAAGAAGAGGGAAGATACTTACCTTTCTGGCAGTCTTTGTCTTTGAACAGAACTCATTTGCTGTTCCCCGGCTCCTGGAAATATTTGATTGGTCAGATGGGTTGGATACCTGTTTCCCCTGCTGTCCACAATGGTTCCTCCTGTTGGCTCATACTACCTGCAGTGACATATGAGCTGGCGGGAGGAATCACATCGTGTGGCAGGGGAGATAGTATTGCTCACACCTGGAAGTATGGATTATTTGCAGCTGCAGAGAACAGGGAAGCTGAAGCAACAGGCCACTCTAAGGGAAAGTACATTGCCTTTTTTTTAGCAGTTGGGCTGTCGGTTTAAAAGTAACTAGTAGATAAGGATGAGGAACATTTTAGGAAAATGTCTCTAAAGCCAACCACAACCACATCTTCCACCATTAAATTAAATTGGGATCTGCTTGCTGTCTCTGTGTATGTGTTTGTTATGTGTCCTTCTCTATCTGTTGCCCTGTGTGCATAACCATGACGTTGTTTTTTGTTGCTCTGGACTATCTTACCTAAGTTTTATGTCTTGATCTTATCTTGGCCTCTGGCCTCTTGCTATTCTGATTTTAGAAGCAAAAGGTTCCCTTTGATTGTTAGGCATTCTTATACTCACTCATGATTAATTAACAAACGTCCACCCCACCCTCATAACAGTATACATTTGAGCATCCTTAAGGGGTCAGCACATTGCTGGGGCTTCTATCTCTAAGTGATTCTTTCTACAAATGATATGCACTTCAATCTCTGCACTTCAGCGATTGCATGAAGCAAACAAATATAGCAAACTGCACTGGAAAGCTCCTAACAGACTGCAGGTGACCCTGTCTCTCTATTGAGCTCTCCTTCCACTCTGTAACATGCGCTCTCTATCACTGCTTCTGACACTCGTGTCCTCTCTCCTCAAACTCTCTTACCTTCACCCCTCTTCTCCACCTGCCTGCTTATACATATCACCCTGCCTTCTGTCCTCTCCCTACTACTGCTCCTACCAACTCTTGCTCATTCTACATCCATATACTGATAAAACCTCCAGTACTCTGAAACATGCCCCTTCATATAAATCACATTCCCACATTACCTCCCTCACCCTCCTGCTTCTCCTAACCTCTGGTGACATATCCCCAAACCCTGGGCCACCATCATCTGTCTTTGCCCAACGCTCCCATCCCCCTACACCCTCTGGTAGGAGCCGCAACCCACAGAACTTGGTCTCCATTCCTCTTTCCAAAACCAGCCCCCCCCCTTTTCCTGTGCCCTTTGGAATGCACGCTCTGTCTGTAACAAACTCACCGCCCTGCACGACCTCTCTATCATAAATTCCTTTAACCTACTTGCCATTACTGAAACCTGGCTTCATGAATCAGATACTACTTCTCCTGTTTCCCTCTCCCATGGGGGCCTTCTCTGGACTCACTCCCCCAGAACAAATGGATGGAAGGGAGGTGGAGTGGGAATTATTCTAGCCCCATGCAGCACCTATCAGGTACTTCACCCACCTCTGGCACTCTCATCTTTTGAGGCACATTGCATTCATGTATTCTCTCCCATTTCTCTAAGAATTGCTGTCATCTACCGGCCCCCTGGACCAGTATCAGCCTTCCTTGAGGACTTCTCTGCCTGTCTACCCTACTTTCTCTCTTCTGAAATCCCCACAATTATTCTCGGTGACTTCAACATCCCTGTTAACACTAACAATACTATTACTTCTAAACTTCTCAGTCTAACCTCATCGATTGACCTGAAGCAATGAATACAGGCTCCTACACACTCCAACGGCAACACTCTTGACCTTGTCTTCTCCAATCTGTGCATTCCATGCAACCTTTCCAACAATACTCTCCCACTCTCTGATCACCACCTTATTAGTTTTGCTCTCTCCCTGCCTTCCACCTCCTCTCCCTCCAACCGCCTAACAGTTACACGTAGAAACCTTCGCCACCTCAACCCTTCTCTTCTCTACTCTGCTACTGATCACCTCTATGAAAAAAATCTCACCCCTGTCCTGCCCCAACCTAGCCACTTTCATCTACAATGGCTCACTGTCTTCCTCCCTAGAGGACAACCCTGGCAAACAGATGACACCAGAAGTCTCAGAAAACGTAGCCGCGCTCTTGAGCGCCTGTGGCATAAGACTAAGTTCCAGGAAGACTTCACGCAATATAAATCTGCCCTCCTAAAATACTATTCCTGCCTTCACACTGCCAAACAGACCTACTTTATCACACTCATTTACACCTTCTCATCCAGTCCACGTCAACTCTTCTTTACCTTCAACACTCTGTCCTTCACTGCCTCCACCCACCAACTCACTCACTGCCCAGGAGATCGCCAATCACTTCAAAACTAAGATTGATACAATTCATGAGGAGATCTCCAATGCGCAAAAACCTCCCTCATGCAACACCCCATGTCCACAGATACAATTATTACTTCCCTCGTTCAACCCTGCTACTATTGATGAGGTTGCTAAACTTTTTCTAACACTCATCTAACCACCTGCCCCCTGGATCCTGCTCCCTCACAAATGCTATGTTCACCCTCTGACTCAATTCTACGCTCTCTAAGTCACATTTTCAATCTCTCCCTCTCTTGTGGCATCTTCCCAAACTCTCTAAAACATGTGCTAGTCACCCCCATACTTAAAAAGCCCTCATTGGACCCCACCAATCCAATCTTAACAACCTAAGTCCCATCTCCTTACTCGCCTTCTCCTCCAAACTTCTTGAAAGACTGGTCTACAACCGACTAAGCGACCATCTGACCATGAATAAACTTCTTGATCCCCTTCAGTCCGGATTTCACCCTCAACACTCCATGGAAACTGCTCTCCTTAAACTCTCAAATGACCTACTAATGGCTAAAACCAGTGGACACTATTCTGTACTACTTCTCCTGGATCTCTCTGCTGCCTTTGACACAGTGGACCACCCCCTCCTCCTCAATAAACTCCACTCCTTTGGTCTTCGTGATTGTACTCTTCGCTGGTTCTCATCCTACCTATCCCACCGCTCCTTCAGTGTCACTTACAACTCTACTTCCTCCTCTCCTCTTCCTTTCTCCATTGGGGTCCCCCAAGGTTCTGTTCTTGGACCTCTCCTTTTCTCAATCTACACCACCTCCCTGGGTCAGTTGATTGCCTCCCACGGCTTTAAATATCATCTCTACGCTGATGACACCCAAATCTATCTCTCCACCCCCCCAGCTCTCTCTATCTGTCTCCTCACGCATTACCAACTTACTAGCAGATATATCAGCCTTAATGTCACATCACTTCCTCAAACTCAACCTATCCAAAACTGAGCTCATGATATTTCCTCCCTCAGGTGCCACTTCCCCTGATTTCTCTGTCAATATCAACGGCTCAACTATCAACCCATCTCCCCACACCAAAGTCCTAGGTGTAATCCTGGACTCTGAACTAACCTTTCGGCCCCACATTCTATCACTATCCAAAATTTGCCGCCTCAACCTCCTCAACATCTCCAAGATACGCCCCTTCCTTACCAATGTCACCACAAAGCTTCTAATCCACTCCCTGGTCATCTCCCGCCTCGACTACTGCAACTCCCTCCTCATTGGCTTACCTCTAAATAGGCTATCCCCACTTCAGTCCATCATGAATGCTGCTGCCAGGCTCATCCACCACACAAACCGCTCAGCGTCTGCTACACCCCTCTGCCAATCCCTCCATTGGCTGCCACTCAGTCACCGAAATAACTATAACTTACAAAGCCATCCACAACCTGGCCCCCAGCTACATCTCTAATCTAGTCTCAAAATACCAACCTAATCGTTCTCTTCGCTCCTCCCAAGACCTCCTGCTCTCAAACTCCCTTGTCACCTCATCCCATGCTCGCCTTCAGGACTTCTCCAGAGCCTCTCCCATCCTCTGGAATGCTCTACCCCAATCCGTCAGATTTTCTCCTACTTTATCCACTTTCAGACGATCCCTGAAAACTCATCTCTTCAGAGAAGCCTATCTGGCCCCCACCTAACAACTGTACATTTATCTTCTCAATCAGCACATCACCCACAGTTATTACCTCTTGTATCTCTTGACCTTCCCTCTTAGATTGTAAGCTCTAAGGAGCAGGGCCCTCTGATTCCTATGTATTAAAGTGTATTGTATTTGTACTGTCTACCCCTTAAGTTGTAAAGCGCTACGTAAACTGTTGGCGCTATATAAATCCTGTATATTAATAATAATAATTATAATAATAAAGAAACAACATGAGTCTACCAAGCTGAATATTCCTGATTTTTCAGATGAATGTGTCTGGAAAAAATGCCCCAGACAGTGTTTCTAGGAATTATTTGTCAACATATCGATTCTGACCATTTAATAATAGAGCATCAAGCCGCACTTGTATGCAGATAAAAGGTTCTGCTAGGAATTATTCAGATCATGTGTTGGGTCTCTGGAGCATCACCATCTGCCAGACACAGCCACAGTCACTGGGGAAGAAAGCAGCAGATTCAGGCACAGCGTCTCTGCGGGAGAGAAAAGCATTATGGGAGTTATTGTTACTGTCAGCTGCAAACTGGCACAGTATGTCTGCAATCATCTCAGTGATAGTTAGCTTCAGGTAATGGCAGATGATGGCATTGGGACTTCTGTATTCAGTGCCAGTTAAATCTGAACTCCGGGCAGATATAAAAAGTCACAAATGAATACAGTTCTGTGATCTTTAACACATCATTACATGGATTTTAAAACATGGATTAAAAAGCAGTGTAAGTACCTCAGTGTGACCTGGTATCAGCCCTTTGCTGTCCCCTGTACAGCAGAGATCGGACTGGGGGAGGGAGAAGCAGCACAAGTAGCCAATCAGTTTATGCGCTGACAACAAGCATGTTGATAGGAGGAGAGGGTAGAGTGGCAGAGAGATGAACTCAATACCGTAAGGTTGGGGGAGGGCCCAGGACAACCTGGGACCAGAGGTTGGGGTGGTATGAGATACTACAAGAACCCTGAGTAGTAACAGGAGGACACACTTCCCTATTCTAGGCTTCCCTGAACAGTATTTATGCCAGGGACAAAGGGGACTGGCCAGAACTGAGACCCTGTAAAAGCCATCTCAGTAAGAGCTACCACTGGCACTTATCACCCCAAAGGCTCAGGACAGCTGAACGCTTCTCAGTTTCCAATAGCCGTCTCTATGTCTAGGACAACTGCACAGTTCATAGCTTTCTCCAGACGGCTCTCTCTTTGGTTGCAGGATAGCTACTCACCCCCCAGCTTCCACCAGACACTCTTCAGCGAGCTCTCCAGACCACATCCTTACATCAAGTCACTTAGCTAGATCCAATGATACTTAGGAATAGGCGCCCCCCCAGCTCTGCAATAGCTGGGACCTCAATGAACATCAGCAAACTCCAGTAGAATTGCCCCCCAAAGGGGCAGCAGCCCCATGAGGCTGAGTAATTTCTCCAGCAAGACAAGAACATGGCTGCTTTAGACCCCAAACTATATACTTCCCCAGCCGCCTACTGGACACACCTCCCTAGGGATTGGCTGAAGCACAATACTGTAAATATTCAAGCTGACCATTTAACTTTCCCAGCCCTATGTTCTGGAAACTTACAAAAGGCAGGGGAAGCAACATCTCAAAGGTTGCAGGGGAAAACTGCAACCTTTGAGATGTAGAACAGCCCAAATAAATCAATAGCTGCTCCAGAGGAGCCAAAAAGCACTAGATTTGCCTGCTGTCCCAGCAGGACGTGGTGAAGTCATGGGGCTGCTTGGCGCCTTTTGCTAATTTAAACTTTTTACTGACTGCCTAATGCTTTTTCTCCCAATAAGATGGTAGTAGCAAATGTGCCTTGTTCAGCTTGTGACTGACTTTAAACTGTGACATTCTGGGAGATGTAGTCTGGAGAAGGATCTGAGCCACACCCACCACTGGGAAACCAACTACAATCCCCAGTGATACCTGAGAGCAGGAGGGGCCTGATAAAAGGAAAAGCCAATGAAGGAGAGGGGCAGTTGGGGAACGCACCAACTAGAGACAGGATTGGGGAAGAAGTGCTGAGCTGTTCCTGCGCTGAGTTCTGCTGGACACTGTCACATCCTAAGACCAGAAGGTTGGACTGGGCAGAGTTTGCTGCATAATTGCCCATTCCTGTTCCCACTCTAAAACGCTTGCTTGTGATCCAGGCCCCCATCTCCCAGATTTGCTGGGGAGTCGCCAAGAAGGTCGCTATCTCACCTGCTGCCAGCAACTGGTCAATTACAGAAAACAAAGGGGGCCCCCCTCTGGTCACCTAATCAGCTGCCATCAGAGAACTACAGATAAAGGAAGTGGTGAGAGCCGGTCTGGGAGCCGGGTAATATGATGGTGAATAGAGCACATCAGTCTCTGTCCCTGGGCCCTGGCTGCATGGCATATGCAGGGGACAGAGACTGATGTGCTCTATTCACCATCATATTACTTCTCCAGTCCACATCAGATTCATCAGTGTGCTGTGTCCTCCTCCTGTGCCCCTTTCATCTCTCCACAGGTCAGGGCAGCACTGTGCTGCCCTGACCTGTGGAGAGGTGAAAGGGGTACAGGAGGAGGACACAGCACACTGATGATGTGGAGAAGTAATATGATGGTGGGCAGAGGAGGAGGCTACTGTGAGGATGTAGTATGTCTGCAGCCTCTCTCCACCTCCTGTAGTATGCCCGCAGTCTCTTTCCACCTCCTGTAGTATGCCCGCAGTCTCTTTCCACCTCCTGTAGTATCCCCGCAGTCTCTTTCCACCTCCTGTAGTATGCCCGCAGTCTCTTTCCACCTCCTGTAGTATGTCCGCAGTCTCTTTCCACCTCCTGTAGTATGTCCGCAGCCTCTGTCCACCTCCTGTAGTATGCCCGCAGTCTCTTACCACCTCCTGTAGTATGTCCGCAGTCTCTTTCCACCTCCTGTAGTATGTCCGCAGCTTCTGTCCACCTCCTGTAGTATGCCTGCAGCCTCTGTCCACCTCCTGTAGTATGTCCGCAGTCTCTTTCCACCTCCTGTAGTATGTCCGCAGCCTCTGTCCACCTCCTGTAGTATGTCCGCAGCCTCTGTCCACCTCCTGTAGTATGCCTGCAGCCTCTGTCCACCTCCTGTAGTATGTCCGCAGCCTCTGTCCACCTCCTGTATCATGTTTGCAGTCTCTGTCTACCTCCTGTAGTATATACGCAGCCTCTGTCCACCTCCTGTAGTATGTCCGCAGACTCTGTCCACCTCCTGTAGTATGTCCGCAGCCTCTGTCCACCTCCTGTATCATGTTTGCAGTCTCTGTCCACCTCCTGTAGTATATACGCAGCCTCTGTCCACCTCCTGTAGTATGTCCGCAGCCTCTGTCCACCTCCTGCAGTATGTCCGCAGCCTCTGTCCACCTCCTGTATTATGTCTGCAGCCTCTGTCCACCTCCTGTATTATGTCCGCAGTCTCTGTCTACCTCCTGTATCAAGTCCACAGCCTCTGTCCACCTCCTGTAGTATGTCTGCAGCCTTCGCACCACCTCCTGTATCATGTCCGCAGCCTTTGTCCTCCTGTATCATGTTCGCAGCCTCTGACCATCTTTTGTCTTTTATCATGTCTGCAGTCTCTGAGGGGATCCTAGAAAGGAGTCAAGAGTGGGAGCACCGCTGGGGGGTTACGGGAAGAGATAGGCTTGTGTGGACTGTGGAGAGGAGACTTTAGAATAGCCCCCAAGCTGGAGCCGTCTGACTGAGCCCTGCAAGGTGCACCTGAGGTCAGTGACAGCGCCGCCAGGCTAGTCTGGGGAGGTCACTAATGTAAGAGTGGAGTGAATACAATACTGTAAGGGGGCACTGATATAAAGGTTCCCCCCTATATTAGTAACCCCCCTTACCTTAGTGTATGCACTCTGCAGAAGGTGGTCTCTGGTCACCATCCTGCACACTCTGATGTAAGGGGGAACTCTCTGCTGGCCGGGTTATAGTAACCTGACCTTCATGTAAATTGAGAAATATGTTTTTTGACTTTTGTTTAACTTAAACACATTGCTAATAGCACTAGCTATGTGTTTATAGTTCAAATATTGATATTTTCACTGTTTAGCACTAAAAATAGTAATTTTAGGTACTTTTTTGCAGTGCCAGTAAAGAATGTGGATCTGCAGGAAAATCATGATTGTTTGCCAGTAAAAAAATGGTGCTGTTTGCAAATTTTGGCGTTCTGCCAGTAAATTTCACTTTGGGAGGTTGGCAACTCTGCATCCAACTACTGCAACTGTGCACACCCTTACATCCAACGACTGCAACTGCGCATATCCTTACATCCAACTACTGCAACTGTGTATACCCTTATGCCATGTACACACGGGCGGACTTTCCGACCAGGCTGGTCCGACGGAACAAATCAGTTGGACAATCTGATCGTGTGTGGGCTTCATCGGACCTTCAGCGGACTTTTTCTGTCGACTTTAGATTTAGAACATGTTTCAAATCTTTCTGACGGACTCGAGTCCGATCGAAAAATCTATTCGTCTGTATGCTAGTCCGACAGACAAAAAACGACGCAAGGGCAGCTATTGGCTACTGGCTATGAACTTCCTTATTCTAGTCCAGTCGTACGTCATCACTTTCAAACGACCAGACTTTCGAACGGACTTTAGGACTTTCGAACGGCTTTAGTCCGTTCGTGTGTGTGCAAGTCCAGTCATTCTCAAGTCCGTCGGAAAGACCGTCGGACGTTTGGTGCTCAAAAGTCCGCCCATGTGTACACGGCATTACATCCAACCACTGCACCTGTACACACCCTTACATCCAACTACTGCAACTGTGTACACCTTACACCTAACTACTGCAACTATGCACACCCTTTTGCCCTGTACACAGGAGCGGAAATTCAGCCAGCAAAAGTCTGATGAGAGCTTTTGGTCCGAAAATGCGACCGTGTGTATGCTCCATCGGACTGGCGGAATTCCAGCCAACAAAAGATTGAGAGCATGTTCTCAATTTTTCAACCGGAAAAAGTTCCGATCTGAAATTCCGATCGTCTGTACCAATTCCGACGTGCAAAATTCCTACGCATGCTCGGAAACAATTCGACGCATGCTCTGAAGCATTGAACTTAATTTTCTCGGCTCATCGTAGTGTTGTACATTTGTGTGTGTGTATGCAAGCCAAGCTTGAACGGAATTCTGTCGGGAAAACCATCCAAGATTTTTCTGACGGAAATTCCGCTCGTGTGTACGCGGCATTACACCCAACTACTGCAACTGTGCACACCCTAGCACCTGGCTGCTGCAGCTGGGTCAGCCCCTTTCTAAGTATTCATCTGCACCCAAGGAGTACCCTTCTCTGCCGAAATCACTTTCTTAGATACACAACTGCAACACCCAGTTTATAGACACACCATTATTTCCCTGTGCGCCAACGTCTTCAAAGGGCCCCAAGGTATCCGGCAGAAGAGTCACCTGAAAGGCTTAAGCCTAGTACACACGAGATTATTGGAACAAATGATCATCCTTTTTTTTGCATGCTAGTCTCGATGTCGAATGCAAATGGGTTACTAAAGTACGAAACTTCTCGTACGACAGAAAAAAAATCCGGAAGTGATGTAATGTATCTGTATTGTATTTTCGGACGAAAACTGTATTGATTAAACAAAAATCGTATGATCTGGTATCGTACGAGTAAAGTTTTCCGTTCTTGTCCCTTTGGAAAATTTCAGGCGACAGCTGTGTACGAACGATCAGATTATCGTAAGATTGCGTCGAAAGCTGAATTTTTCATCCAGTTTTCTCATCATGTGTACGAGGCTTTACTCAGACCACTTTATCCTAAAGGCAGATCTGTGTCTAACTCTAAATCTTTATCTGCAGGCCTAAACTTAACCCCTTTGTTTGAGGGCTCTCAGGTGACATAGTTGCTCTACCTTGTTATCCTTATCACTTGGGGTGATTTATCTCATAGGAGGGCTACTCTTTATGCCCTTGGGGTCACAGTATATGCTGGAGGCTGAAGCTCCTATAAGAGGACATATAAGTGTTACAGTCTGTTTTTCTTTTACAGAGTTGTGAGTCTAATCCTTATGTGCCTGCTGAGGTTCATTGAAAGGTATACTAGTGGTGCCAGTGAGGGTGAGACCTTACATAGGGCTGGACCAGAGCAGAGGACCCAAATTACCAATGGCTCCTGCAGGGGTAGAGCTAAATAGCAAAAACTTGTTTTGGTTATTTTGGATAGCGTAGGAAAGGGTTAATAACCCAGATCCTTTATTTTTTTTTGCTGTCTATGTACCTTTTTTGTTTTTAACAGATAAAAGTCTACAGCAGTGTTTCTCAACTCCAGTCCTCAAGGCGCCCCAACAGGTCACGTTTTCAGGATTTCCATTATTTTGCACATGTGATTTGATCAGTTCCACTGCCTTAGTAATTACCACAGCCGTGTCATCTGAGGGAAATCCTGAAAACATGACCTGTTGGAGCGCCTTGAGGACTGGAGTTGAGAAACACTGGTCTACAGTATATATCTTCAGTGAGATATTTCTTGATTTCCTGTCACGGAGACACAACAGGAAATGAGAGGAAGTCTTTTACAAAGTGAGGGGAATTCCTCTCTTGGAACAGATGTCCCAATTGGTAGGCTTACCCTTGCCTTTTGTTCTGGTAACCACTCTAAAAAATTGGATTTCCCATCACTTTCTATCTTGATGACAATAGTCACCAGGACAACTACAAAGGGTGAAACTACATAGCAGATATATATAGACAGCAATAAAAAGAAAATTGGCAGGGTTCCTAACTATTCCATGCTATCCATACACTGTAAAGCACTGTTGTAGATACAGTAAGGAAGCGTTAATAACCCTGATCTTTTATTTTCTGTAATCTATGTACTTTTTTTAACATATAAAATTCTAGGTACCATTTGGGGGATATTTCTTTACTTCCTCTCATGGAGACACAACAGGAAGAGAGAGGAAATCAGATCCCAGGAGCTAACTACCTCATCAAGTAACAGTCCACCTCACTTACTGGCTGGATGCCCAGCATCATCCGACTCTTTCCTTCCTGGACTGACTGTCCCTGGCCTGCCCCTTGGAACCGATCCAATGTGGTCGATGGCTAGGCAGGGAGTCGAGTGAGGGCAAGAAAGCCCCCACTCGGCTCTATGCCCTTGGAGGACCGGAGAGACCTCTGACGTCACTTCCGGTTCTTGGGCATAAATAAATGTTTTGTTTTTTTTTTAAGTCAAAGTGTAAAAAAAAATTGTTTCTCTTTTGCTTTTAAAGGTAAATGAGAGATCTGGGGTCTTTTTGACCCCAGCTCTCTCAATAAAGAGGACCTGTCATGCTTTTTTCTATTACAAGGGATGTTTACATTCATTGCCCCAAATTTTGATCACCTCTCCTCACTTAGGAGGGAATTGCACCTTCACGTCTCTGAGGTCACCAGACTTGGCATACAGTCTTGTAGGCAGGAGTACTTTGAACATGGGGACAAAAACAGCAGATTACTGGCACTATTAGCACAACAAGATGGACCCCTTGCAGTTGTCTCCAAAATCCTTACAGCAGATGGCACAATGGCCGTCTCACAGGAGGACATCCTGACAGAATTCATTGGATTCTACACTACACTGTACACATCCTCCTTGCCAGAGGCCTTTGACCCTACCCCCATGACCTCTGCTTTAGATATACTGGCGTTGGGCTGGCTCTCCAACTCTGAGAGGAAATTTTTGGTTGAGGACATCACCCCGAAAGAAATCATACTTGCCATACAGTCTTTTCCCGTGGGTATGGCCCCGGGCCCTGGTGGCTTACCCATCGAATTCTATAGAACCCACGCTGAACTGCTTGACCCAAGATTGGCTAAGTTGTTCACATCCTGTTTACAAACAGGCTCTTTACCCCCCTCCATGAAAGAAGCCCACATTATCCTAATACCTAAGCCCAATAAGGATCCCAAGCTGTGTGCCTCATACAGACCAATTGCACTTCTCAATTGTGATGTGAAGATCCTTAACCAAGAGACAGACTGCAATGTTTTCTTTTTCAGCACTTCACTTTTTCCACATTTTGTTATGTTACAGTCTTATTCAAAAATGGATTAAATTCATTATTTTCTTAAAAATTCTACAAACAATACCCCATAGTGACTCGATACAATCCTGTCTCTGAGGTCTACAGACGATTCCTTGGACTTCATGGCTTGGTATGTGCTCTGACATGCACTGTTAACTGTGGGACCTTTATATAGACAGATGTGTGCCTTTCCAAATCATGTCCAATCAACTGAATTTACCACAGGTGGGCTACAATCAAGTTTAGAAACATCTCAAGGATGATCAGTGGTGCAGCTGAGCTCAATTTTCAGTGTCATGGCAAAATCTGCGAATACTTACAGTATGTATATGTGATTTTAAAATGTTTTAATTTTTAATAAGTTTGCAAATATTTCAAACAAACTTCTTTCACGTTGTCATTCTTGGGGTATTGTTTGTCAAATTCTGAGGAAAATAATGAATTTAATCCATTTTGGAATAGGGCTGTAACATAACAAAATGTGGAAAAAGTGAAGCACTGTGAATACTTTCCGGATGCACTGTACATAGGCTGCCCTGACATCTCTTAAAGCCAAACCCTGGGAAAAGCAAACATCGTCTAAATACAAGAGTCGGGAGTATTGTTGTTGAATTTTGGTGTGCTTTGTGTATTTATTCCAAATCTGTGCAGTAATCCAGTGTGAAACTTTAGCATCCTGTAACAAAGACACTGCTGCTCTCTCTCCTTATGCAGGGTGACTGGTCTTGTCTCCACCCCCTACTGTAGTTTTCTGCAGGCAGCCTGTAGTGGGTGGAGCTCTCTGCACAAGCTATGTACAGCACAGTGATGATGTCACTGCTACTTTTAAAAGGTACACAAAATATTAAAGTTGTAGTTTTTAAGGAATATAACAACTTAAGGACTGGCCCATAGCAGATATAGTGGTATGTAGGAATGTAACTGTCAAATTACCGTATTTATCGGCATATAACACGCACTTTTTTCCCCTTAAAATCAGGGGAAAATCGTGGGTGCATGTTATAGGCCGATCCCCGCCACTTTTGTTCGGATCGGAGCGATCGCGGCAGTTGCAGCGATCGCCGCCGACATACACAGCCGTGTGTAAATTCAAATATGGCGCCGAGACTGCAGGGACTCGTCGGAGCCGAGATACACATACCCGAGTGTCCTCGGCTTTTCTCGGCGCCGCTCACAGTCCCGCCCAGTCCCGCCATTGGACCTGTGTTATGTCCATTATAGGGCGGGACTGGGCGTGACTGTGAGCGGCGCCGAAAAAAGCCGAGGACACTCGGGTATGTGTATCTTGGCTCCGACGAGTCCCTGCAGTCTCTGCGCCATATTTGAATTTACACACGGCTGTGTATGTCGGCGGCGATCACACAAGGCTGCACTGGGGCAAAGCTGCACTGGGGCAAAGCTGCATTGACAAGGCTGCACTGACAAGGCTGCACTGGGGCAAAGCTACACTGACAAGGCTGCACTGACAAGGCTGCAATGAACACTGGGGCAAGGCTGCACTGACAAGGCTGCACTGGGGCAAAGCTGCACTGACAAGGCTGCACTGACAAGGCTGCAATGAACACTGGGGCAAGGCTGCACTGACACTGACAAGGCTGCAGATGGACACCGATAACGCTGCATTGATGGGCATTTTAATGTAAGTTTTTCTTCCTTAAAGTTTACTCCTAAAAGTTTTTTTTTCCTTAAATTTCTTAAAATTCCTTAAAATTCCCTCCTAAACTTGGGGTGCGTGTTATACGCCGATAAATATTCTCCTCTTTTCCATTTACTTGATAGTTACTATTGTGCTCCTGAGGAAGCGCTACATAGCGTGCAACATGTAGAGAAAAGTCAATATTCTGTCCACTATTATACCGCCGACCTGCTTTTGAACCATCTTTGGGACATTACATTATAAGGATCAAGGAATGACCTCCACTTCATCCTTTTGCCCTCGTATCTTTTTGATTCTCTGCAGTAGTGGTACCTTGGACTACTTTGTATATTATTATCAATGTGGAATTTTTATAATATGTGATGATGTTTTTTATGAATTACTGTGATTAAAATTATATTTTTTACTCAATATTGTCCACTGTGCCTAAAAAGTCCAAGTCCCAATGTTCTTCTACAAATCTAAATTTATGAAGAAATTAGATTTTTTAATTTTTTTTTTTTTATTGGATATGTTTTATAGCAAAATTAAAAAAATATTGTTCTTTTTTTTTTTTTTCCAAAATTGACGGTATTTTTTTGTTTATAGCGCAAAAAATAAAAAACGCCATGGTGATCAAATACCACCAAAAGAAAGCTCTATATGTAGGGAAAAAAAATGACATACATTTTATTTATGTACAGTGTTGCACAACTGATCAATTTTCAGTTAAAATAACCCAGTGCCGTATGGCAAAAAATGGCCTGGTCTAGAAGGGGAGTAAACCTTCTGGAGGTCAAGTGGATAATAAAGTTACGTTTTTGTGGCAGGAGTTAGGGCTCTTTCACACGGGACGGATCCATGATGATCCGCCCCATGAACATCCGCTTGCTCAGCGGGGATTGCTCCGCCGATCCCCGCTGAGCAGGCAGATGACAGGTCCGTCGCTGCACACTGTGCAGCGTCGGACCTGTCAGAGCGCCGCTCTCCCCTATGGGGGATCGGATGACGACGGACCGTAGAGTCCGTCGTCACCCGATCCGAAAACGGATGGAAAAGTAGGTTTTTCCTCCGTTACACTTTTTCGGATCGGAGCGGGTCGGATGTCAGCGGACATGTCACCGCTGACATCCGACGCTCCATAGAGGTCTATGGAGGGTCCGTTCAGGTCCGCCTAAAAAACGGAAGGTCATTGAACTGGCAGAACTGTTGATGGTCCAGTAGAGATCTCAGTGGACAGCAGGAGGAAGGTAAAGGCGATGTTTGTATTTGCAGATCCACTTGAACCTGAATATATTATTATTATACAGGGTTTATAAAGCACCAACAGTTTGCACAGCGCTTTACAAATTACAAGAGGATTGGGAGGGCCC